>NW_003852402.1:32441315-32507333 GCF_000181295.1 Otolemur garnettii | reverse complement strand
AAAAAAAAAAAAAAAGAATTACCTATTTGGCATCTACTAAGTCACACGATGTAGTTTGGTACATTCTGAGGAAATAGTAGTGAACAGATACTTAGCCCACTGACCAGCCAATCACCATCCCTCTCTGTCCTCGAGCCTCCCCATTTCCCAAGACACAACACTGTTGAAATTAACAACCTTGCTACAGCCTTTTAAGTGTTCAAGTGAAAATAAAATCACCCATCTCTCACTTTCAAATACCTAAGAAAATGCCATGAAGGCTATGTTAACCAGCTTGCTGAAAACATTTCAAATTGTATATAGAACGCGTAAACTGTACCCCATGACTGCATTATTGTACGCAGCTATGATTTAATTAAAAAAAAAAAAAACAGAAAAAACCCCCAAATCTACAAATGATTATGCTTATTGAGAAAGACATATTGAAAGGCAAGATAAGCCCAAAAATGAGGCCTCTTAAACCAGTTATCCAAGTTGTGAATAAATAAATAATAAAGTTCTTGAAGGAAATTAAAAGCACTACTTCTGTGAAAACATGAGTGGTAATAAAGCAAACGTTATTGCTGATACACAGAAAGTTTGTGATTTGCATAGACAATCCAACCAGTCACAACTTTCCCTTAAGTGAAAACCTGATCCAAAGCAAGGCCCTGAGTCTCTTCTCTATGAAGCCTGAGAGACTTGAGGATGCAACAAAAGAGCAGACTGAAGTCAGCAGGGGTCAGTTCATGAGGTGTACAAAGGAGGTCATTTCCATACTATAAACATGCCAGGGGAAGTTGCAAGTTGAATGTAGATGAAACAGCATTCTATTAGAAGAGGTTGCCACGTGGGACTTCCATAGCTAGAATCCAGTCAATGCCTGCATTCAAAGCTTGAAAAGACAGGTTGACTCTCTTGTTAAAGGCTAACACAGCTGGTGACTTACATGTCAAATATATTAATAGTAGAGTATAAATGTCTAAACACAACAATTAAATAAGTGAGGTGAATGATATGTTAACCAGTTTGATTTAAACATTCCAAGTTGCATAAAAATCAGCATTGTACCCCATAAATGCAGTAATGTACACAGTTACAATCTAATAAAAAATAGCCTTTGTCATTCAAAAAATTCTAAGGCCCTTAAGAGTTAGGCTCAATCTATTCTGCCTATGCTTTATTAATGAAAGAGAAAAACAAACCTAGATGATTGGAATGACTTGATAATAAAATTCAAGAAGTTATTTGTGATTTATATGTTAAATACATATATATTTTTTCATTTTAGGTTATTGTAAGGGTACAAACAACCAGGGCACCATTTCTGAATTTATTAGTTAGAGAAAGTCCCTCTTATAGTTCTGTCCCGCATCCAGAATGTGTCCCCTTCCCCAGGCTGATATCCTCAAGAGATTTTCTCAGCCCTGTCTTATTCCCTTTAAGTGGGAGCACACCAATCTCTCCTCCAGGCCCCCCACTCCAACTTGAATAAAATTAAGTGTTTCTCTTTTTGTGAGCATGTGTTATTTTGTCTACTGGCTTTGTAATAAGATTGAGTACATTGGATACCTGCTTTCCGTTCTTGTGATGCTTTACCAAGAAGAATGTGTTAACTCCATCCATGTAAATACAAAAGATATAATGTCACCATCCTTTCTTAAGGCCTATTAGTACTCCATGGTACACATATACCACAGCTTGTTAATCCATTCCTGGGTTGATGGGCATTCGGTTGTTTCCACATCTGGGCAATTGTACATTGAGTTGCAATAAATACTCTAGTGTAATTGTCTTGATGATAAAATGATTTTTTTTCTTCTGAGTAGTTGCCTTGTAGTGGGATTACAGGGTCAAATGGGGGATCTAATTTGAGTTCTTTGAGGAATATCTTTCCAAGGAGTCTGTATTAGTTTGCAGTTCCAAAACATTGTAAAAGTGTCCCCCTCTCTCCACACCCACACAAACATATGAAACTCTGGGACTTTGTGATGTGGGCTAATTTCACTGATTAGTAGGTGATGTCTCAGAGTGGTTTAGATTTGCATTTCTCTGATGATTAGGAATGTTTAAGTATTTTTTTTTATATGTTTGTTAGTTGTTCCATTGTCTTCCTCAGAGAATTTTCTGTTCTTAACCAGCGATAGATGGTATTATTGACAGTTTTCGTTGATCAATTTGAGTACTCTATAGATCCTGGTTATCAAACCGTTGGCAGATTCATAATATGCAAATATCTTCTCCCTTTCTGAAGGTTGTATATTTGCTTTAATTGTTGTGTCATTACCTGTGCAAAAGCTTTTCAGTTTAATTAAGTTTAATTTGTTTATATTTGTTGTTGTTGCGATTGCCACTGAAATCATCTTGATAAAATCTTCCCCACACTGACATCCTCAAGAGTTTTTCCCATACTTTCTTCTAGGATTTTTATCATTTAATGTCATAGATTTAAATCTTTTTTTCCACCTTGAGTCAATTTTTGTAATTGCTGAAAACCTCAGGTCCAATTTCAGTCTTTTACAGGTAATTATCCAGTTCTCCCTGCAGCATTTACTAAATAGGAGTTTTTTTCCCTACTGTATGCTTTTGTTTGGTTTATCAAAGATCAGATGGCAAGTAGAGACTGATTTCATCTTTCAGTTTTCTATTCTGTTTCATTTGACTATGTCTCTATTTTTGTTCCAATACCATGCTGTTTTTATTACTGTGGAGTTGTAATATAGCCTGAAGTCTGGTAAGGTGATCTCTTTGACTTTGTTTTTAGTACAAGAATAGCCTTAGCTATATGGGGTGTTTTCTGGTTCCATACAAAACAAAGTACTGTTATTTCCAGTTCTTCAAAATATGATCCATTTGTTAATATCTTCTGCTATTTCTTTTCTTAGAGTTTCATATTTCTCTTTGTAGAGATACTTTACCACTTTTGTTAGGTGTATTCATAGGGATTTTATTATTTTATTTATTTATTTATTTATTGAGACAGAGTTTCACTATGTCACCCATGGTAGACACAGGGTCTACTGTGGCGTCACAGCTCACAGCAACCTCAAACTCTTGGACTTAAGCGATTCTCTTGCCTCAGCCTCTCAGTAGCTTGGACTATAGGTGCCCGCCACAACACCTGGCTATTTTTTGTTGCAGTTTCATTTTTGTTTAGCAGGCCCAGGCCAGGTTCAAACTCAGCAAACTCAGTGCATGTGGCTGGTACCATAATCACTGTGCGATGGGCACCAAGCCAGGGATTTTATTTTATTTTATTTTATTTTATTTTTTGCACCTACTGTGAGGGGAATTGAATCTTTGATTAGCATCTCAACTTGGCTGTTTGGGGCATAAACAAAGCAACTGATTTGTGGACATTGATTTCATATCCTGAGACATTACTGTGTTTCTTGACCACTTCCTGGAGTCTTGTGGTGGTGGAGTCTCTGGGGTTTTCTAAGTATAGCATCATATTGTTGGCAAAAAGCAAGAGTTTGACCCCTCTGTCCCCATTTGAATGCCCTTTATATCCTTCTCTCACTCGATTGCATTAGCTAGAACTTCCAGCACTATGTTGAGTAGGGGTGATAGTGGACATTCTTGTCTGGTTCCAATTCTAACTGGAAAAGTTTTCAGTTTTACTCCATTGAGTATGATATTAACTGTGGGTTTGTTGTAGATGGCTTCTATTATTATTATTTATTTATTTTTGCAGTTTTAGGCTGGGGCCAGTTTTGAACCTGCCACCTCCAATATATGTGGCCAGCCGCCCTACACCTATGAGCCACAGGCACCACCCAGGCTTCTATTATTTTTAACAAATGTGCCAGGTATTCATACATTCTTAGGTGTTCAGGTTAGGAAAGTATGTGGTATTTTATCAGATGCTTTTTCTGCATCTATTGAGAGGGTCATACAGTTCTTGTTTTTACTTCTATTAATATGGTGAATTACATTTATAGATTTGTGTATGTTAAACCAGCCTGCATCACTGGGATGAAGATTACTTGATCACAATGTATAATTTTATTAATGTGTAGCTGTAATCTATTGAGTATTTTTGCATCAACATTCATTAGTGAAATTTGTCTGTAATTCTTTTTAGTTAGGTTCTTTCCTGGGTTTGGCATCAGGGTGATGTTGGATTATAGAACATATTAGGGAAGGTTCTTTCTTTAGTCTTTTGGAAAAGGTTCTGCAAAATGGGTACAAGCTCATCTTTGAAGCTGTGATAGAATTCAGATGTGATGCCATCTACTCTAGGGCTTTTTGTTATTGTTAGAAGTTTGTTATTGTTTCTTCAGTTTCTGTGCTTAATATTGGTCTGTTCAAGAGATATATTTCTTCCTGGTTAAGTCTAGGGAGATGCTGTGATTCCAGGTTTATTTCCTCCACATTGTCAAATTTCTGCATGTAGAACTTCTTCTTCTTCTTTTTTTTTTTTATTGTTGGGGATTTATTGAGGGTACAAGAAACCAGGTTACACTGATTGAATTTGTTAGGTAAAGTCCCTCTTACAATCATGTCTTGCCCCTAAAAGGTGCAGAGAGAGGGAAGGAGGGAGGAGGGCAGGGTCTTGGTGTAGAACTTCTTATAGTTGTCAGGAATAATTTTTTGTATCTCAGTATTATCTGTTGTTATTTGCCCTTTTTCATTTGTGATTGAGGTTATTATAGATTTTACTTTGGTGTTTCCAGATATTCTGGCCAAAGGTTTATTAATTTTATTTGTCTTTTTGAAGAACCAACTTTTTGTTTCATTGATTTTCTGAATTTTTTTTTTGTTGTTGTTGTTTTCTATTTCATTTATTTCTGATTTAACTTGGGTTATTTCTTTTCTACTCCTGGGTTTGGTATTGGATTGTTCTTCTTTTTCCATTTCCTCAAGATGATTCATTAGATTTTTGATAGCTCTCCTTCTGTTTTTTTGGATGTAGGCTTCTAATGAAATAATTTTCTTTTTAGGACTATTTCGCATTGTCCCACTGGTTTTAGTAATTTGTAGCATCTTTTTTCTTTTTTGAATTTTAGGAATTTAACAATTTCCTCCTTTATCTTCAAGTTGTCATTCAGCATAAGCTTGTTTAATTTCCATGCCTTTGTGGGGATAACAAAATTGTTGGAAGTGAGTTCCCCCTTTATTGCCTTGTGGTCTAAGAATATACAAGGTATAATTTCAATTTTTCTAATTTTGTTGAGGTTTGATTTGTGATCTAGGATAAAATCTATTTTCTAGAATGTTCCATGGGCTGATGGGAGGAACATATATTCCTTAGCTCTATCTAGTCTATATTAAGTCCCTTGTATTATCTTTGTTTAGTTTCTATTTAGGTGATCTGTCTAGTTCACCCACAGAGTTGTTAAAGTCCACAGATATTATGGTGTTATGAGATATCATATTTCTCAGACAAATCAAAGTCTGTTTTATAAATCTGGAACATTTAAGTTAGGTGCTTAAAGATTTATAATTGAAATATTCTCTTGATGTATTGTTACCTTGACCAATATGAAGCGACCATCTTTGTCTTTCTTAATTTAGTTGCTCTAAATCCACTTTTATCTGAAAATAAGATTGGTACCCATCCATTTTCCTAGTTTCCATTTGTGTGAAGTATTCATTTCCAATGCTTTACCCTGAGTCTTGTTTATTTTCTTTCAAGGTTAGTTGTGTTTCTTGGAGGTATCAAATGGATACCTTGTGCTATTTTATCCAAGTGCCCAGTCTGTGCCTCTTATGTGGGGAATTCAAGCCATTAACATTTATTGATCATGTTTTACATATTTTACAATCAGTTCCTTGATTCACGCCTTTAAGTCCTTTTACTCTACCACATCCTGTCTTTACTCTTTGTAAATTTTTTGCCCATTTTTTTTGGTTCCATTTTTCCACTTTCTCATCAATTTCCTTGATTGTTTTTGCTATCCATATTTTAAATTTCCTTTCTGTCATTTCCATTAATTCTGTATAGGTGGAATCCTCTGCTGTAGCTACTTTATAATCCCTTGTGGGAATTGCTCCATTTTGGGTTTTCATGTTGCCAGAATGATCTGTATGTTCCTCCTTACGTGTGTTTTCTTCCTGTTCACTTCCTTCCCCTTCTTGTTGCTTCTCACCACTTTGCTTTAAATTACCCTGTTTCAGAACGTAGGTGTTGAAGTGACCTTTTAGTATAAGGTGAAAAGGAAGATAATGGTAAAGTGCAAGAAGGGAGAAAGAAAAGAAAAGGATAAAGTGGAAAAAATAGAAGGGGGTGGGAGAAAACAACTGAAGAAAAGGAGTGAAAAACGACAGTAAAAGAGAAAGAGAGTGACAGGAGAAATGGGTTTTTGGTGGGGTGCTATAACCACACCTGCAGCCCTAGGACAGTGGGGAGCCAGGCTGTTGGGTCCTGTGAAGTCAGGACTTCCTTATGAGCCTTGGCAAAAGTAAGACCCCACTTCTGCCATATATAGAAATAAATTAGTGGTGTGTTGCAGTAGGGACCAACGAATACCTTCTTTCTAAAGATCTAAGCTAGAAGGACACCCCAAACTATGAGCTCATGGCCTCCTTTTGCCAGACCAGTACCATGACACCCCCAGCCAGACCAATGGCATGATTCCCCAGCCTCCAGAGAAGAAAAAAATAAAAACAACTAGATAAATAGAAAAATTAATAAAAAATAAAAATAAAAATTTAAAAAATAAAAACAAATAGATAAAAATTTAAAATATGATTGTATAAGATAAAGGACCCCAGACATTGTTCCTCCTTGCCATCTTGCTCCACCCCCTTTAAGTATTTTTTAATTAAAAATTACTTATTTAGTATTTATTAGGAAATTAACAGGAACTTTGTTAATTTCTGAATATATAATGGTGAATAGGATAAAAATATTTCACTTCTTCATGTGATTTTTAATATAGAAATTAAAATACTTAGCCCCAAATATAATTTTTTTGGAAAATATTAGTGACTATGAATTATAGTATAAATTGATTGATATATAAGGAGATTGTATAAAATTAGAAATTTTGTCTCCTTATTACAAACCAAAAATTAAGGCATGGTTGACTGAATAATTTAAGCACATCATTGAGACTAACTGCTAAGAAAAAATACATATTTCTTTGAAAATATTGTTGCTCATTGACAATGTACCTTGTCATCTAAGAGATATGATTGAGATAAACAAGGAAACTAATGTTGTATTCATGCCTACTAACATAAGGTACACTCTGTAGATTATGAAAAAGGAAGTAATTCTTGCTCTCAATTATTATGTAAGAAGCATGTTTTCTGTGGATGTAGCTGCCATAGAGAGTGATTTTTCTAATGGATCTGGGTAAATTGGAAATCTGGAAAGAAGTCAGTATTGAAGATGTCTTTAAGAACTTTTACCATAGATGAAAGGAGGTCAAAATATCAACATTAATAGGAATTTGTAAGGAGTTGATTCCAATCCTCACGGATGACTTTGAGGGGGCCAATATTTCAGAGGAGGAAGTAACTGAAGATGTGGTGGAAACAGCAAGTAATTTAGGATTAGAAGTTGAGCCCAAAATGTGATTGAATTGTTGTAATCTCATGATCCAATTTGAATGAATATGAAGATGCTTACGTGGATGAGGAAAGCAAAAATTTCATGAGATGAATACCTGCTTTTGGTCAAGATGCTGTGAATGTTGTTGAAATTACAGCAAAGAATTTAGTATATTACAGGAACTCAATAAATAAAGCCATGGCATGGTTTAAGAGGATTGACTACAATTTTGAGGGAAGATTTACTGTGGACTTGGCAGTATCATATGCCACAGAGAAATACAATGTGAAAGGAAGAGTCAATCAATGTGGCAAACTTCATTGTTGTCTTATTTTCAGAAATTTTGACAGTTTTCCAGCCTTCAGCAAGCAGTGTCTTTGTCAGTAAGTAGCCATTAACATCCAGGTAAGACCCCGCTCAGCAAATATATTACAATTCACTGAAGCTTCAGATTATATTTAGAAATTTTTAGCAATAAAATATTCTTCAATTATGGTTCATATGTTTTTTCTTAAACATTATGCCATTACATATTTAGTAGATTACAGTGTCATGTAAATGTTACTTCTGCTCGACTTGTGAAATAAAAGCATTTGTGTGACTCACTTTGTTGTGATACTTGCTTTACTGCTGTGGTATGGAATAGTGCCCACAATATGTCTGGGGTAACTTGTATTCTCCTTGACGTTTTGATTAAGTAGAATCTTTACATAAACTAAAAACTAGACTCAAAACTAGCCATATTTTCTGATATAGTAGGAATCTTTGAAGGAAGCAGCCTGGTATTAAGTAGAATTTAGTTTGTTATGTTGTTTCTTTGCTTTCCATTTTTTTATAATAGGGGCATAGACAAATGTGATTTGTGTAGGTAAGGTAAGGCCAAGCACATGTAGAAGCACTTTCATGCTGTTCTGGCTTCCCATTCCTCATTTCTAAACCCAAGAGTCCTTCCTGTTACCTCCTTCATCTCAACATCAGCATTCACCCAACTCAAACCATCACTTTGTTTCTTGCTTGAATTACTCAAATAGCCTCCAAATTGGAAGTTATCTTTTTAAAACTGGATCCACATATACAAGGTCTGACAATTCAGTTCACAAACTCAACCTAGAGAAAGTGCTATACACCTGTTGTTCAATATCACTATGGTTACCTTCAAAGTACTCCCTTTGGGAAGCAATGCACGGATGCCAGCACAGAGTCCATCCTTCAAAGTAATTTTGGAACTTTTTTTCCAGAAAGACCCTCAGAGCTGTGATTCTATGAGGATTGACAATTAAGTTTGTGAACTTAACACTATCCACTTACATTGGTAGCACTGTACAAACAATTCAATAAGTTTTCATACACCGCCTTACCGCTCTGTTGAAGTCTATGTTGAAGTACATGTGAGATGTTGTCTTGCTGAGTGGCATTCATTATTTTTATGCACAAAAACTGCATGCTTTTCTGTGCAGTATAAAATCCTGTGTTAACATCTATATACATTTAGAGATAAAAATCCCACTACCCCACTTTTCCCTGTTGTAACTATATCCCTACACTGGAAAAATAATATGAAAATGTTGATATTCTCCTCTCTAAAATCTTAACCTTTATAGATCAACCATATGCCTCAAACCATTTAAACAGACTTCATTGTATCTGGTCTGCCAACAATGGGTTGATTCACGTTGAAGCATTCTCTTCTTTTGGCTTTAGTGATGCCACATTCTCCTGATGTTTTTCATACCATGTAGGCCTTTTTATCTCAGGCTTATTTGCTGGCTTCTCTTCCTCCGCCAGCATAATGCTTTGGAATATTTTTAGACTTGTCTTGGACCCCTTTTTTCTCCTCAATCTGCATTTTTCCTGTAGGTGATCTCATCCAGATCCATGCCTTTAAATATTATCTATTTTTTATGGGCTACCAAATTTATATCTGCAGCCTGACCTCTTCATTCTGCTTTAAATGTGATTCTCCATCTGTGTACTGATCTCAGTTCTTGGCTCTAGAGCAGGCATTTTAAAATTCAAATATGGCCCAAAACACAACAATTGATTCTACCAAGTCCTTGCAATCCTGACCTATGATAGTCTTTCAAATTTTACTAAAATTCAGTAACTGTTCCAGCCAAAAGCCAACATCTTTTAGCTTTTGGTTTATTGCGACAAAAATGCACAATATAAAATTGACCATATTAACCATTTCTACGACACAGCTCTGCAGTATAAAGTATATGCACATTGTTGTGCTACAAATCTCCAAAATTTTTTCATCTTACAAAACTAAAACCCTATACTCATCAAACAACAAGTCTCCAATGGTAATGATCTATTGATGTATGTAGAAATACAGATAAAACTCTGAATTACATTGAGTAAAGGAAACTAAGAATACATGTTGTATGACTTGAGTAAAAGAAACTAAAGAATACATATTGTATGACTTCATTCATATAAAATTCTAAAAATGAATACTTTTCCATAGTATTAACAGACAGTAGATCAGTTGTTGCCTGGCAGTGGAAGGTGGGGGTGGACAAATTGATGTAAAGGATTGCCAAGAATCACAAGATTTTTGTGAATGACAGATGTGTTCATCATTTTGATTTTCATGATGGATTCAAGACTGTATGAATATGTCAAAATTTATCAAATTATAGATTTTAGGTATATGCAGTTTATGCCACTCACACTGTAATCCTAATATTTACGGTGAGTACATAAACAAAACTCTTTAAATTAATAAAAATGGGTACTAGATCCAATATATAAAGGCAATAATATTTGATAAAGAACTTTAAAAAAAGAATATGCAGCTGGTGAATAGCACAGCAGAGAGTAGTCAACATTATTTCTTATCAGGAAATGTTGAATAAAACTTACGAAACAGATTATTTCAAAACATGATGAGAATGTGGAACACATGTAACTATACTACTGAAAGGATAGCAAATTTGAAAAACCGGCAATCCACAGTAAAGCTGAAAATACACTTATGCTATAATCTAACACTTCATTCCTGGTTCCATGTTAAAAAATATACGCATGTGGCCTCAAAAGATGCCCATTAGACTGTTCACAACAACTAAACACAATGCACAAGGACTAGAAACTATTCAAATGGCCATCAGTTGTAAAATGGTAAATGCCTTTTGGAATAGTCACATAATAGAAGAAAATGATACATATTAATAAGAACGAACAAACTCCTTCTATACATGACAACAATATGATGAGTGAGTCGCCAGCATAATGCTGAGAAACGATGGCACACACAAGGATTATGTCTACTATAATTTCATTTATACGGGCTGTCAAAATGATTATAATCAGTTTACAATAAAAAAAGGTCAATCTTACTATCTTTGGGGTAGTCTGGATTAAATAAGTAGGAAGAGGTACAAAATGATTTCCTCAAATGCTGGTAACTTCTTTTTTTTCCTCCTGTTAGGGTTATACTTAATCACAGAGATATGTTCACTGTGAAAATTTATTGGATTATTCACTCAAGAGGTTGTACTTTTCTGGATGAATATATCTCTATAAAAAGATTTTATGGAATTCATTGTGACACATGCTCTTGAGAGCAGATTATTTCACTGAAAATGCATCACTTTAAATGTTTATGAAAAATTATTCCTAAGACAATAGTCCATTTTGTCCTGATAATGAAAACAAACCACATAGATAAGTTTACAATACTCCAGTAGGAAAATAGCCATTTGAATAATTACTCATTTAGGAAAGCTGTTCCAGATGGCTTTGGGAAGTAAATAATGCATTTATTTTCTAAAAATAATGTATCAGCATAGGACAGATATTATTTTGTATTTATTTCACTTTATTGCTTTTTTTCTTTTTTCTTTTTCTTTCTTTCTTTTTTTTTTTGTTTTTAACCTAACTCCACTAAACTTAGTCCACATCACAAAGTCTCAAAACTGCAGATGCTGGCATGGATGTGGAGAGAAGGGAATAATTCTACACTACCGATAGGACTGCAAACTAATACAACCTTTACAGAAAGAAGTATGGAGAATCCTCAAAGAACTATAAATTGATCTTCCATTTGATCCTACAATCCCATTACTAGGTATCTACCCAGAAGAACAAAAATCATTCTACCACAAAGACATTTGCACCAGAGTGCTTATTGCAACCCAATTCACAAGTACCAACTCGTGGAAGCAACCCAAATTTACTTTTTCTATTTAGAAACTTCTAAAGGTTCTGAATTAGAGAAAGCAACTTGCTTTTTGGCGGGGCGGGGGGGGAGGCACAGATTTAAAAAATCAATGTCTTAATCAAAAAATAACATGAGATAGTATCTAGTTATTCACATTACCTTGATGGAGTTCTTCTTTAAAATAATATTCCTAATGTGGATTCCACATATAGTTTTCTGTATTGTCTACTGTTCATATAAAGTAAAGACTGCTATCAAGGCTTTCAGTTAATCATGTAATTAATTCCTTTGATTATTTATGGATATGATTAGCCATGGTACATGAATATGAACATCAAAATTATACAGAAACAAGTTTGAACATATGCAAATTTGGACAAGTTGTTTGCTGTTACTAAGCCTTCCTTTTCTTATCTGTGAGAGAAAGATGGTAATACTAAATCTTTTGGATAATTGTGAGAAAATATAAGATAATGAATGTGAAATTTCTAGAATAGGAATTTATTCATTATAAATGTAAGCATTACCTTGTAAAAATATATGAAAATATTCTAACCTAAGTACTTAAAATTCCCCTCTCATGCACAAGTAACAAGTTCGCTTATTCAGCCATGCATTACCCATGTTTTAAATTTAAAAATAAGGTTGGCATAAAATTATATAAAAATGGATAAAATGATGAACAATACCAAGAGAAAGGTATTATATTGTATCATAGTGACCTTTTAGTGGTGATAGTATTCCAAAGGAATATCCGTTCTTCAGTGAGTGATAGGCTGTGTCCATGACTCTGGCCAACCCCTTAACCTGAGTAAGAAAAGATGACTGGAAATAACTTGGGTGAATCTAGAAGGAACAATAGCTAGTCTATAAAATTATAAAAGTTTAGAGATCCTTATTTTCCACAAAATAAAATCATTACACTGTACAAACACCAATTAATACAAAAACAAACAAACAAGTTTAACAGAATAGCTTACAATGAAAAACCTGTGTATTGGCCTGTCTAATCTTACAGCAAATGTTCTTATTGTAAGTGGCTTGATTTATAGTCTCCCTTGGAAAAAATGAGATCTATTTAAATAGAAGAAAAAGTATTTTTTAAAAAAGAGAGAAGATCTAAGAAAAATTGAGAGCAAAAGAAGATAGAAAATGAAATAAGTAAATCCCATGAAGGTTTATTTCATGACTCACTTTTTTTTGAGACAGAGTCTCACCATGTTGCCCTTGGTAGAGTGCTATAGTGTCACAGCTTAAAGTGACCTCCAATGCTTGGGTTTAAGTGATTCTCTTGCCTTAGCTTCCCAAGTGGCTGGGACTACGGGCACCCACCACAATGCCAGGCTATTTTTGTTGCAGTTGTCATTGTTGTTTAGCAGGCCCAGGCCTGGTTCAAACCCACCAGCATGCATGTATGTGGCTGGCACTGTAACCACTGCTATGGGTGCCGAGCCTCATGACTCACTTTTTGTCATGATATTCCATGACATTTTATTACATCAATTAACCTGGTATTTTCGTAATTCCATGATTTGTGTGCATGACAAAGCATCTTAAATGTAACAGCCTTTTAAAATCATTTTCTCTTTCTAGAGCAAAACTATTTATGGATTGTATTCATTTTTTTATTAAGTCATATATACATAGAACATGCATACATTTATGCCTTTGTGGGATTCAATGTGTGGATTATTTGTACAAATTGGAGTGCTTACATCCTACTAATTAACATAGCTTTCACCTCATTTACTTAATCACAGTATGGATTATATTCAAAAGAAACTTTTTAAATTTTCTATCAGAAAGATCAATGATTTGCTAGGGATGGGAGTGGACAGAGGTATGTACTATATTCATCAAAACGATCAAATGTGCACTTAATACAGATGTATTTTATTGTTTGTATTAATGGATTTTACCTCCATAAAATTTTTTAGTACAAAGAAACAAATAAAATGGCTAGATTAAGAAAAAGTAGGAGAAGTTGCATTTCCATATATATCAGTACACAGGTCTTAAAGACTGCTATTCACAAAGGCAATGGTGTCCTCTATAATCACACTACGCTGATGACCCCCTGGGTCATAGTCTTTCTCGGACCATACAGAACTTCCCTTTCTCTGTGAAGTGACTGTCAAATGGGCATGCTCTTTCCTTTCTCTCACATACCCAGATTTCCCAGTTTAATAAAATGACGTATGCAGAATATGTATTGAATGAAAAATTATGATAATGATCTTGAAATAGAGTATACTACACTTCTTCATAATATATGACCTGGTTATAAAGTATTTTTAAAGATATGGAACTAATACATAATAGATAACATCATTGATGATCACTATAAAATTGAAAATAAACCTTAAAAAAGGGGCATATGAAAACAAATGATAGTTGAATTAAAAATTGCATTTGAAAGACGATACTCATGATCAAACCTGTCCCTTTGACTTTGTCTTGTGTTTTTCCTTCTCACCCTTCTGCCCTCCCAATTCTCTGCTGCTCCCCTCTCCACTTCCCATTTTTTACTCTCTTGTTTCCACTTTTCTCATTATTATTGCAATTGATATTTATGGCACCCTTTTTAATGTGCCGCATGCTAGTCTAAGTGCTTTACATATTTAATAGTTGTTGTATTCATTTTACTGCTATATCTCTTTCTTTACTGAGTCCTTCATCGACAACTTGTAAGGTAACTTTTTTTTTCAGTTCCGCCTTGAAGTATTCATCAATATTCATGAATATTACTTCACTATCAAAACTCTTTAGAAGATTACCGTGCAGTACTCTGTTTTCTTTTTCCTTAAGACCTAATCAACTAGTTTGAGCACTTGATTTCTGCCCTCAGCACTTTTATAGAAATCTTTCACTCATTGTTATGTATAAGTATTATCATTCTTGAACTTTGAGTCTGTTGGAACTGTTTAAAAATTCCATTAAAACTACTAACATCCCTTCAAATTAAACATCTGAAATATTTTCTTTCTTATGCCATCTGAATTTCCTTCCTCAGACCTACCACCGCCCATGCTCTGCATAATTCAGAATCTTTCAATCTCGTGTTGCAGTCTTCAGTCCAGCCACTCATGAACTTAAAGCCATTCTGCCAAGAGATGCAGTCTTACTAGCATTGGGGAGATACTGCGCTGAGAACTGTGATTAATGAAAAAAATATATATAGATTCTGTTCTCCAGAACTTCTGATCTAGATTTTGGGTTTTTTTTGTTTAAGCTATGCACTGAAGCAGTAAGAAAATGCACACTAGTGGCGCCCATAGCTCAGTGGGCAGGACGCCAGCCGTATACGATGGAGCTGGTGGGTTTGAACCCAGCCAATGCCAGCTAAACATCAATGACAACTGCAACAACAACAAAAACATAGCCAGGCATTGTGGTGGACACCTGTAATCTCAGCTTCTTGGGAGGCTGAGGCAAGAGAATTGCTTAAGCCCAAGAGTTGGAGGTTGCTGTGAGCTGTGACACCACAACACTCTACTGAGGGCAACATGGTGAGATTCTGCCTCAGAAGGAAAAAGAGAAAAAAAAAGAAGAAGAAAAGCACACTATGAAGACGTTGATATTATGACCTTGGGTGAAATGTCTCTCCTTACTGCATTTAGTTTCATTTGGCATAGCCATAGTGGTGATGCACAAGAAACACTTTTGTTCAGGAATTCCAAATAAATCTGTATTATACTTGCCCTCAACTTTTAATGAATTGGTTTATTATGTTTTCGCTCTCTTTTTATTTAATTGGAATTTATTTGTCTTCTCATGTATAATAGGGATTGTTATAACATTTATACTGGTGAATGAGTATTCTAATATTCTAAAATGATTATTTCAACCATGCAATATATAGAACAAATAAGAGTTGAACAATAAATATAGCTGTAGATTGAATGGAACCATATTTTTAAGCAATGTTTGCTTCCTTGAATGTTTTGTACTTGCTGTTCTCTACACCAAGATGCTCTTCCTAACATTCTTCCTCAATTATTTCGGATTTTGCAAAGTGTCATATTAGCAGAGCTTCCCTTGCCCTGTCCATTTCCCTTTGGAAATCCTGATTCTCTTATATTGCTCAAGACTTCTTCCTTCAAATCTCTGAGATTTTGTTGTTTCGTTTGGCCATGAGGCCATGACGGGCACACAGGGAAGGCCAGAAATTAAAGATATCCCCAGAGCAGACGGTTCTAAATGACAGAGGGGAATTGGTGGCTAGGTGTCTCCTGGCTTCCTTATCCCTTGTATGACATCATCTGGGACATGGTTCACACAGTCTCTGAGAATTTCAGAGGAGGATTTGCCTGTGACTGCTTTCTGATCATTTATATACTTTTTAGTGAAATCCTTTCCTTCTCAGTAGAACTTCCCTGTTCTCTGCCATGGTTCTTGTGATCACCACTCAAATAACCTACTTGTACCCAATTCCTTGCATCGGAATTTATTTCCTAAAAACTTAAGCTGAGTCACAGTCTTAGATGCAGAATTCATGTTCACAACTCTAATCAAAATTGCAATACTAACCTCAACCAAACATAGCTGTCTCCCTACCCTATGTGAATCTTCTTCGTTGCATTGTTATGCACTGATAAATTATATCATTTACACTTTCTTTATTACCTAAATCTCTCACTAGAAAGTGAAGCTATGAAAGGGAGACCTCTTATTTGTTTGTACATCCACTAACTATAAATTGCCAGCTGAATGGATAGTGCTCAAAGAATTATCTTTAAAGGAGCAGCGCCTATGGCTCAAAGGAGTAGGGCACTGGCCCCATATACCAGGTTCAAACCCGGCCCCCACAAAAAAATAAAGGAATTATCTTTGAAGGAATAAATAAAGTAAATCTTGTAAATAATAAAAAAAAACCTAAACTCAAGAATATTTCCCTATGCAATTGACAAATTTGAAAATAGCAAGGAGTTTATGTTTAACTGAACTTTACATCTTTTTCCCAGATAAGAGAAATATGATCTAAGAGAATGAATATAAAAATATGAATTTGATTAAAAACTGCCAAGAAAAGCCAAAAAGCAGAATATTTTCTTTCTGTTCCCCCAGTGAGGCTTTAAGCCTTCATTTTGTAGCATGCGATTCAATTATTTTATGTACAGATGTGCAGCTGTTAGCCGTCTAAGGCCTCAGTGATAAGAGTTGGGACGGTGGCATATTACGAATACAGTAAGAAAAAACAGATTAAGAAAAACTACATGTTAGTGAATTTCTATTACAATGGGTTACTAGCTTTGGGGGTGGTATGTAATATGTTATGCTGAATATAGTTATGATATATGATACGCTGAATGTAAGTATAAGGTAGTACCTGAGAATACAAAATCAGTAATTTTTCATCTTCAGCTAATGATTATAAAATGACAATGTCTCTTTTCTTATAAATTGGAATTGACTAGAAAGCAAAGTCAGCCTTCAAGTATTACTGTAAAAAAAGAGTAGTGAGACCTTGGGTTATTTGAAGATATTACAAAACAGACAGGCTGAAGTTCAGATTCCAGTTCTATCATTCACTAAATTTATGATCTTATGTGATCACATAGCTTTTGTGTTTTTATAGGAGTAAGTGACACAAAGTGTGTACATTTCCTAACTGTACATCTTGATGAATCTTTACAAAGTTATCATAGTCATAGAGTCGGGCATCTAACAAGTAAAATTATGCACTATTTCAAGGAACACGAATGTCTGCCTTCTGGGCCTTAGCAGCCATCATCTCTCCAGTCACCCTGCAGGAGTTATTCTTTTTGCTTCTCCTGCTATAAACCAAATGGATCTGTTTTTGAAATTTTTAGAAAATAATAACGCTGTATGTATCGCTGTTTGTTTGCTTTCCTCTGCAATACGTTCTAAATGTGATGTTTAGTACGGGTGTTCCATGCATTGGCTGTTTGATCATTTTCCTTTTTGGATACATGCATAAACAACATCTCAACATTGTATGTCCACATTTAATTTACCCATCCCAGGTTTGACGAATATCTGAGGTCTTTTTTTTTATTGTTAATAATTGCTTTCACTGCGTGATGGCTACAAGGTTTTCTTTGGAGGAAATGTTTTTGAACAAGACAGAGGTGATGGTTGCACAATATTGTGGCTGTTTTAGGTATCACTGAATTGTACAGTTTAAAACTCATGCTATGTGATTTTCACTTCCATAAAAATAATTATGTTGCTTTGAACATTAAATCACATTTTTGGCCCATTTATATTTTATGGCATTCATATGTTAAGTTTTGGTAGACATTGCCAAGTGTTCTCAGGGGCAACGCCAGTATCCGTATTCACTAACAATAAGTGATTCTCTCGTTCTCTCACATCCTTGCCAACAGGCTGTGTTTCTGCCATACTGACTGGTTTCAATCTGCACTCCCCTGATGATGGTGAATACTGCCACATAAGCTTGCTGATAGGTTATTGGATAGCTTCTTTTCCAAAGTGCTGGATTTTTTCATTAGGTGGTCTTTAAGTAACGATGTGTAGGGATTTCTAATGTATTCTGATAAAATAAAGGTGAAAATATTGCCTGATAATTACTCAAATTGTAAACATAATCTCTCCTTCTGTAGTTTCGATTTTTACTCTCCTAAGAGTGAACAGAAGTTCTCGATTTTAGCATAGTTCAGATTCCCGTTTTCTGCTTGCACTTCATGCTTCTTGAGTCTTGTTAACACAAGTTGCCTATTCCAAAGTCATGACTGTATCTTGTTATCTTCCAGAAGATTTAATGTATTACCTTTTATATTGTGGTCTAGATCCATTGGACTTAATTATCCTATCCGCCTTCATTATGTAGAGTTAGTGATCTGGCTTCTTGCTTTATTTTCTCTCCTTTCTTCGTTTCATATATATATATATATATGTATACACACACACATTTATTTACATATACATACTATACAAGCTTATAAACCCAGTGTGGTATACATCCATCCGTATGTGTATATACACATATGTGCACATGTATGCATGGTGGTCACTTATGTCAGGCTCATTTGGTTCCCTTGAAGGCCATATACCTTTCCTTAAGCTCATTTTAAGGACTTTTTTGCACTTTGTGTTTGGTTTTTAATATAATTAATGCAAAGTAGCTACATTCTGTTTGCATTCGGGATTCATATATTCTTCAATCTTCAATATTATATCTTTTCTCAGATTTGGAAAATTAATGACAGTATCTGTTTGAATTCTGTGTTTGCTTATTTATGTCTATCCTTCTAGGACATTAATTGCACATAGGTCCTAATTATTTTTGTCCCTGTTGTTCAAGCTAAATATTCTCTGCCTAATTCAATCGATGCATTTAAAAGAGGATTAGACAGTAATCCTCTCTTATGCAGTGTCAATCTCCTTTTACACCCATCTGTTGAATTCTTTATTGCAATTACGAAACTTTCAACACTAGGATTTTCACATTACACAGAAATATGCACACACTCATTCCTAATTCCAATTCTCTCCTAAACTTTTCAATACACTGTTCTCTCAGTACCCATTTGCATGTAGAAATTATAGCTGTCTTAAAGTCTGGATCTCATGATTCCAATATCTAGATAACCTGAATGACTATTCTATTTTTTTTTTTTTTATTTTCCATCAGTAGGACTATAGTTTATGGTATCAATTATATTTGTTCGCTTTCTGTGGTTAGAAACTCATGGGAAAATCACCTCCTCAGCTGAGGCTGACCTATTTTTGGTTTGCTTTTTTTCTAGCTGTGCCTCTTCTGGCATCTCCACCGAAATAGAGCAGAGCTGGTCAGAGTCATTCTTTCTTGAGACCTTCCAAACTTCCATTGCTCATACTAGTGCTGTGTACCTTTGGTTTATTTCTAGCAACCCTTTTCTTCTTAATTTCTTTTCATTTAGACCATGCCCTGGCAGTTTAGGGGGTGCATAAATGCTTTGAAGCAAATTGCACAGATTACAGGTCTCAATTCTCCATATTTTTTTTTTTCTTTTCAAATGCTGGCCTCCTGAATACTGACAATTTGGGGACTTTGGCTCTCACACCCAGTCAACATGTGGTCAACTTTAGAGTGTGTCTCTGTTTTCTGACTTTATGTTGAAGCCATGGATTAGCCAAAGCCACAGAGGGTAGGGTGACTAGACGTCTTGCTTTTGGCGGGACAGTCCAGATGTTTAACAATTTGTCCTGCGTCCAATGGTGTTTTAAAAAAGTCCCAATTTTTGGAAAGAATGCATGAACAGGTGGGAGAACAGTAAGGGAATATATGGTTTTTGGCTGCCATGTGGCTATTTCCCCAGGATATGAGTTTTATATTATTTTTGTTAATTTTATAATGTTAAACTGTAATAATAACAAATAATTGTTGAGAAGTGATTATCAAGAACTGCTTATCAAAGTTTGCATTGTTGTCAGGCCCTGCACTCGCACCCACACCCATCCCCCCCCATGGTGTCCTGCTTTACCAATGTTAAAATCTGGTCACCTTAACAGAGGGGGATTGGAGGAAATAGAGGTAAATCCAAGACTCATCCCCATGTATTTCTCTCTGATCTTGTTCTCCCCAGTCCTTAGTTGTGTTAATACCCTAAAACAGGTGAGTTTTGCATTTTCAAACTTTTACTGCTGTTCTTGGTATGGTTGTAAGTCTGATATCTGTTACTACATAAGAAATAAAATTATGAAGAATTTATTTAAACTATTTTTCCTCAAGTTATGAGGAGCAGCAATAAAAAGAAATAGACAGCATGGCCAAAGGTAAGTGGGAATTATTTACATGACAATATTTTTGAAGAGTCAACAAAGAACTAAGAAAATTGTGTTAGGAAAAACTATATTCTCACAATTTTTAAAAGAAAACAGGCTTACTCAAAAAAAAAAAAAATACAAGTACCCAGAACTATGACAGTTTAGGACACGCTTTGGGACACTATTAATATGTCATTGTTTATATGTGCATTTATATAACTACATATAAGCATGGAGATAGATGAATTGATAAACACATTGCTACACTAAAGTTACATAGATTGAATT
This sequence comes from Otolemur garnettii, assembly GCF_000181295.1. Classification (NCBI taxonomy): domain Eukaryota; kingdom Metazoa; phylum Chordata; class Mammalia; order Primates; family Galagidae; genus Otolemur; species Otolemur garnettii. Next base: position 32,486,661 of record NW_003852402.1, on the reverse strand, counting down.
TTCTCATCAGTTCAAATACAGATTTTATATATTAGTGCTGAAAAGAATCAAAGATTTATTGGAAATCTAGGGTTTTTGACCTTGGGGGAGTAAGCCAAGAACGAATCATATGACACCGAGAAAAATTTAAAAATAGCAACAATGGTTCAGTTTTCCAAAGTCATAAATTCAGAAAAGAAATAAGCATTCTGCAGTTCTAAAGTTAAACCTATCAACTGTACAAAGAGGGTGGTGCTGCCTTTGATAACTAAAATGTGATTGTATTCACCATGTTATGTCATTTTCATGTCATTTTCAGATTACCTGCTTGGATTGCTTGTGAATGCTCTTATCTATAATTTAAGATGTCCGTGTATCACTTCTCATGTTTCCATAATTTCATAATGACAAATAAATAAAAGGTATGGTGGTAGTCAATGTGTTTGAATGGAAAATGATTCATTTTTGCTCTGTGCTAGTACCTAGTAATTCAGCCCTGTATGCAAGACTTCTTTCAAAGGCAAGTGTAAGTGTTCAATACAATTCCATTTCTTTCCCAAAGCCAATGGCTGTACATTCATTAATGAATCAATCCTGTATGAGGAAAACATACTTCCTACTTGTGAAGTTTTTACTACTCTGGATAAGGTTGACCCTGGTTCAATTCCTATTACCAAATATGCCTCTCCTTATGAAATAAAAAAAAACCCAGAAAGTTTCACTTCTATCATGTTATATTACCACATAAGTGGTGCTTCTAAAACCGCTCACTATTTCTGAAAATACAAAATCTAATAATCACTCACAAAGGAAGACTCTTCCTTCATAGTGACAATGAAGTCATTGTAGGCATAATTCTCTGTAAGCCAGAGTTTGAGAAGAGAACCAGCACAAGCATCATATACAAGTTTCCATGCTTAACCCCTGAAGGGTCTCCTTAAACATGTGTTCAAATAAAATTAAGAAATGATGTAATTTTAAAATGAAAGAAAAATGTGTAAGTAAAATTACATATTCTTTTTGCAGGCAAAACATGAGACAACTTTGAAAAGGTAAATTTTGTAGGTCATATTCTGAATTTCCAGAATAAATAATATCTAGTTTTTAAACATTCAGGCATGACCCTATCGTTATCAGTAAAACTGGTGTTCTTTTATTCAGCACTCTGTCAAAAAGGACAATTTGTAAGACTGACTAAAATGTATAACATATTGGGATTTAAGGATCCTGAAAAGTAGAATAATGCTTGAATTGTTCAGTCTTCTTAAACATTAAAGGAAAATATACATTTAATGTGAAGTACTAGCATCAAATGTAAGGAAAAAAACTTCGTCAAATCGTGATTGGCATGAGGAAGTGTTTCAATATATCCTTCCCATTCCTTATTCTATTTATTAATATGAATACAAGGAAAAGCTTAGTTTTATTTAATTTATAGAGGAGAAATCTTACTAGGCCATGAGGACAAATAGTAAAGTCAAAGTCATTAAGCAGACCCGAAATTTAGCAGGCCAGTATCTACTGCTTTTACCATCATCATTCTGGTGTTGTTACAGATACATTGTAAGGATAAAAATGTGATAAATAATTCCTGAGAAATGGAAAGTATAATATACAGTCAGATCAGAATTCGAAATGAATCCCTTATACACATGAGCACAAGGCCAGAATGAGGTATTTAGCAAATGGCAGTCTGGGGTTTAGATCTATGTACTTCAAAGACCATCCTTGTAAACAGGATCATATCTTTACTTTCTGTGGCTAAATCATTCAAAGTTTACTGAAAGGAGGACTTGTCTGTGGTCTGTTAGCATTTGGATTTCCAGGGTTTCTGTGTGTGTCTTGGCCATGTTGGGCTGCCAATATACTAGATGGCAAATACAGAATATTCTTAATCACATGTTCAGACCACAATTTCTAGTTTGCTACAGCTTCCAAGGGAAAACCACTTGGTAAACAGGCACAATGAAGATCAGGACAAGAAGGAAACGAAATTGGTGGAAAAACATAAAACTAGTATGTAGGGATGAAGATATTTCTGTTTGGCCTAGGGTTCTGATATTTTCAAAGGGCTTTGGCTATGATGTCTTAAGTGATCACAAGACAGAAGCAGAGTTTGATCTCTTAAAATTTTTAACAATTTTGTCCACCATTGTCAACTTCTCTCTAACCCCTTTAAAAGGAGAGCTTGAAGAGGAGGCAAATTTATCTGTGTATGTGGTCGTGAAATGCTGGTATGACCCTTGAGGGGTTATATATAAGTCATAAAACCTTATAAAAATTCTTCAGTATGAGCACTTCATCTTATGTCTTATCAGAAAGGCCTATGAGCAACTTCACCTCCACCTGGTAGAACAGTGGTTTCTAATATCAAACTTCTGATATGTGCCCAACTAGCTTCATAAGAAAACCCTGGGGAAAATTTCAAAGTCCAGATTTCTGGATCCCCTTATAACTGAGTTGAAATCTCAGGTAGAGAAAATGATCTAGGAGGTCCCTATTTCAATCAGCCGAAGTGATAATGACAGTCATCCAATTTTAGAAGCCAGGGATCTAGAAGTAACCAAAACTTTATATGTAATAAACGTTAGCTGTGGAAGGATTATGAATTCAAAGGAAATTTCAGTTCTTAATTTTTCCCTTTGAATTATTGAATTTAACATATCATAGTTTTATTTTTATGGAATTAGTAACTAGTCTATTACTTAAATTACAATAGTACTCTCTTGCTCAATTCAAACATACTATTTTTCATTATTTAACTATCATTACTTGCTTTTCACATAACATGGGGGATTAATGAAAGTCAACATGCAAATTTATACACAATCCTATTGACCTATTAGAGAAAGGCATATAAACCCAACATTTATAGAATAACTTAAAAATAATAGACGTTTTTCACTGGTTCAATGTAAACGCCTAATGCTCCTTGTGAATGGACTTATTCAATTAGCTGTATTGCAATCTAGATGGAAGGATCATGATATTTCTGGCTTATTGCTGTCTATGTGCTTTTAGGTCATAATAAAAAGAATGTATAAGCTGGAGACCTTTTCATGTGGGAAGTTATTTTCAATACAGGTTAGCTAAAATGTCATCTTAGTTTTAAAGGGAAAGAAAATAGCATGTTAATTTATTCAGCAAGAGGGACTTGTGGTCACAGATTTTAAACTCTAAGGGTTATGGGTAGTAATGAAGTTGTCAGCAATTGCTACTATTTCCCGTGCTAAAAGAATGATGGTATCACTAGGAAAATCAAAACATACTGCAGGACTGGTTGAGAAACACAAAATAATAATATTAATAAATAAAATTACCAGATTTTTCTCTCTCTCCTCTCACTTGCGGTGTTTTGGTATGCAAAAATACATGTGAGTTTCTATTTTTAAAATACTACTTTAAGGGTGTTATTTTTAATTTGATAATTATAGAAGAGCTTGAAATTAAAAGTTAGCACATCATAAACTATACTTGTTTATTGTAAATACAAAAGGAAAACAGAATTAAAAGAAAAATCACTACCCACAGCAAAACATAGAAAAATTGTGAATGGAATATTTTCCTTTTAAAAGTGAGCAATCTGTCATTAGCTATCTATAGTATTTTAGCAGTTATCTTAAATTTGTTTTACAAGAAGAGAAGATTTTGAAAAAAAAAAAGTACTGAAAATTATTACAAACTGTGGAACTTAAACCATGTCTTACTCAAAACAATTTTATGTTCTATATCTCCCTGAAGATTTCTAGTCTTCAAAGCCCTGATTATCTAAATATGCTATATAATCTCTGCCATCCATTCATCCTCTAAAATTTCCCGATAATACAAGGAGCCTTTTTCTTGGTAAAGTCAGATTCCTAAAGTTTACCAATTATCAGTATTATATTATCCTAAATCTACTACGAACATGTTGCTCAGCTATTCAAAAGGACAGTGAAAGGCTGGGCACAGTGCTTCACTCCTGTCATCCCAGCACTTGAGAGGCTGAGATGGGTGGATTGGCTAACTCACAGGTTCAAGACTAGCCTGAGCAAGAGCGAGACCCTAAAAAAGAGCTGGGTGTTGTAGCGTGTGCCTGTAGTCCCAGCTACTGGGGAGGTTGAGGCAAAAGAATCGCTTGAGCCCAAGAGTTTGAGGTTGCTGTGAACTAAGACGCGATGGCCCTTGGTCACTGAGGGTGACCAAGAGACTCTGTCTCAAAAAAAAGAACAGTGATAATTCTCCATTTGTAAGAATGGAACAGAAAGGAAGGAAACAATTATCTGGTGGGTACACACAGATGCTAGCCACCACATTAACTGTTTCCATATGAACTCAATTTACTCATCACAACTATGGAACACCATATTTCGAGAGTGAAAAAAAATCATAACAAGCATGACTATGAAACCCAGAAAAGAAGCAAAAGAACTAAATTTGATCAGTATTTTAGTAGGTAGGTAAATTGTTAGAACTAAACTAAAATAGAAGATGGTATCTTATGAACCTGATGTTTCACCTTAATATTTAACAGTTCTTCTACTTGAATTTCCATAACTTGTTACTGAACCACCTCAAATTGTCTTATAGTATTTTTGCCTAATGACAGGGCAGTGTGTGTGTATAGGCGTGTGCAGGCTTTATCTGCAATTAGAAACAACAGCATTTTAAAGATAGTCTAAAATATCTATTTGTAGTTCAAGAATAAGTGAAAAATAGCTTATTATTTTTCCCTGAGAAATGTATTTTATAAATATAAAGTTCAAAAGCTACGAATCCAATTTACAATAAACTGTTAACTCTCTCTTCTTGTCATTTAAAAGTTAACATTAAATGTTACTAGTATACCAGGCAGAAATAGCTTACTTTCTTAATCATATTCAGGAACAATTATATCTTATTTTATTCAAGGAGTAAGGGAAACGTGTTATCAACACAATGCAAGAATTTTAAAATCTTGGCACATTTTTCCTGTCAATTCTTGTTTTCTATGCTCCTTAAAATATAAATATATATTATGCTTCATTTATTATATATAACTATAAAATTATCAGTTTCAAAACCATTCAAATGTTTATCATAAGGATATAGATTTGATAAACAGCATGACAGTGTACATTGTTTCCTTTTAATTATTTTTTACAATAAATTCCAAATATTGCAAGGCCAGATAAAGCATATTTATTCATTTTTAAATGTCTTCTGGCCAGTGGTTATATAGATGACTATACTTTAATTGGTCCCTGTAAACAATTCTTTAGATGGGCCTATATAACTTAATGCAAAGAATCCACTGTCAAATCAATAAAGATTTGTGAAACAGTAAAAATTTCAGAAGAGACACAAATGTTCATTTATTGAGAAATTCATAGAATTTAATAAATTTTGAAGAATTTAAACTCTGCTTATGAACAGATGGTTAAGCAAAACAGAGGTAGGAGGAATTTTAGTTTATATAACTGAAGTTCATTACTGAGAAAAATCAATTTTGTGTTGTGGTGAAGACTTGACCTTCCACTGGCACTGAATCTCTCTGATCAGAGATAATAAGCCAGCTTTCTTCTTTGTCTCTGCTTGTAACATAAGGGAGCCCCAGACCAGCTGCATGCAGCCTTATTTCGTGAGTGTATAACTGTATTTAAATCATTTATATATTACATTTTACAAATGTAATAGGGAAATGTGTTCTTCTGCATTCATGGTTAAGAGTTGGAACAGATGGTAAAGAGCTCAGTTTAAACTAATATGGGCATTAAAATAACTGATATTGCATGCATTCCTTGATATAACAGAAGTTCAGTTCACTATGGAATGGGCTTGCGACTTTCTAAAATATATTGTATAAAAGTGTCTTTAGCAACACTTTTTCTGCATTGCAAATTTGCTGTTAGGATTTACTCATAAAAATTCTTTGAAATAAAAACTGTCACTTAATGAGTATTTACTAATCACCTATTGTTTTCAGGCACTGTGCTTAATACAGAGTTTTGTAGAATAATGAACAAGCCATGGTTCCTACATTCAAAATATTACATGATCAGTTGGAGGAAATGGAGACATCATAAAACACTGACAACATATGGCGCACTTGGAACATCTCTATTTGTAGTTACTTGGTCCATGGTATTTTCGTATCCTCCTAGATTTAGGCCTTCAATTCAGGTAGTTGCAACAAATTAGCAAATAAAGCATAGATCTGGAGCCCAACTGGAACACTGCCCTTTTTTTGTGGCATGGATACCTGAGAAGGAATTAGTTTATTTCTCATACATTTAATATATCCTATCCTCAAATAACTGGAAAAGAAGTTAGAGATGTGTTAGCAATCATCACTGAGCAACCATTTTAAAAAACAAAACCCTTTTTACATAATGAAATGTATTATTGGTCTTAGTTATTTACCTAGAATCTTGGCTTGAATGTTATCTTGCCCCAGGTCAATTATTTCAGCCATATCTTTGAACAATTTTACACTAAGTCCAACTTCTATTAGATTTCTATAGTTCTGCCCCTGGGTGAAGGGCTTAACTGCAATGTGAACTTTACCTAACAAATGCAAACAATTTAACCTAATTATTTATACCCTGATATTAATCTGAAATAAAAAAGAAAAAAAAATTCTGTAGTTTCTGACATGCATCTGCAATTTCTCTTGCCCATAGGCTTTTCTATATGCTATTGCCAACGACACTTGCAAAGGACTATCTAGCTCATTACTTGGTTAATATTTTCTTTTTTTTTTTTGTTTCAGGTTCATTGAGCTAATATTTTCTTACACCTATATGTACTGGGGATATGGTCTAAAGAAAGTGATAAGTGAACAAGAAAGCAAAAGTTAAGATTTAAAGTGCAAACTAAAATGCTTCATTTAAATGGATACATTATATTCTTTCTTATGATTCACTGGTTACATCTACTTCTTTATGCTATTTCAGAAATGTTGCTATTACTTAAGTAAGCAGCACCACAGAGTTAATGAGTTTTTAATTTAGCCAGTATTCTCTCTGACTGCTTTTTAAGTTTGGTTCATCATCTAGTTTCTTCACAGGTGCTGCCTGCTGTAAGATGATACTACTTGGGGAGTAGCTTTACATTACTTTTTCTTTGATGCCTCACTGACGATTCCAAACAAAGTTTAGTAGGTGATTTGAAGCATATGGGGAAGTTTAAACACATAGAATGTCATACGGGGCTGCTTCTGAGTCTTTTGCTAATCTAATGAAGCTTTCTAAAGTTAGAGGCAAACTGTTTACAGAAACCATTAAAGGATCATTTTTGCAGTATTTAAGTAAGAAAAAAATAAGCAATGGGAATAGAGGAAACTGCATCTATACTTCTCAAAATGATTTAATCTGAAAATCACTGGGTATGGAAGTCATAATTATTGAAACGTGTATATGCTCATATTTGGTTGCATAAAAGCATTTCAAATTTCCATTCTATAACCTCAATAGACACCTAATTAATCTGTAATAAAGTTTTACTTTGATAATTGGGCAATCAAATTTTAGCAGATTTTCTTGGAGAATATATTCCTAAAAGGGCTAGATTCAGATTATAGTAGCGTGCAATAACCCTATTTACCCAAATCTGTTTAGCTCTTTCCAAATAAGAATTTGTTTATTCAATTTGACTCTCTACAAAAAGAGCATATTCTATGAAAACATTAATGCCGAATTAACATTCAATAAAAAGTGTATTTGTATTCCCATTTTAAAGAAAGAAGACAAATTGTTATATTATTTATCAAATACGATCATCTCACCACTTTGGCAAACAAATTTACGACTTACCCACACGAGTCAGCTCACTATTCATATAGTTTCATACCTATCAGAACCATTTCTTATAGTTTCCATATATATGAAAATAAAAGGGAAGTAACGAATCTGAGAAGGCTACATACTGTGTTACTGTATTAACATGAAACAATGTCCTAAATAAGATACTTGGATATTCACATTATTTTTTGAATCATTCTAGTAAATGATTCTCCTGTCCTGAGATAGATAGGAAAAGTCCCATTAGCCCTACACTGCAGGTGAGGAAGCTAAGGCTCAAAACAGGTAGCTAATTTATCAAAAGCTGGGTAGTTAGTAAATAATAAAAAAGGATCGTTAACTGTGAGTGTTCTATTTCAATCACTTGTAATCTTACCACTGAAAAGGACTGTTATTCAACAAATGGAGTTGGCATGAATGCACATAGTATGTGAAAAATGAATCAAGATATAGGCTTATTTACTTCATGAAAATTAACCTAAATGTAAAGTGAACCATAAAACTCCTAGGAGATAATATCTAGATGTAAAAATCTAGATGACCTTAAACATAAGGATTACTTTTTGGATATAACATCAGAGGCACCATCTGTGAAAAAATGGATCGTATGTATTTTATTAAAATAAAAACCTTCCGTCTACAAAGGACTATGTCAAGGGAGTGAAGAGAGAAGACACAAGCTGAGAGAAAGTATTTGTGAAAGAAACGAAGAACTTTTAAGACTCAACAATAAAAGGAAAACATCCCAAATAAAAAATGGTCTTCAACCTTAACAAACACCTCACCAAAGAAGATAAATGCCCATGGCAAATAGTCTGTGAGAAGACGCTCCACATCATATGCTATTAGAAAATTCCAAAATTAAAATCACATTTAGATCCGCTATACACCCATTCAAAAGACCAAATTTAGAACACTGAGGACACCAAATGCCAGCAAGGGTGTAGACAAAACCTTGGACGCCTCATTAATTTGGGGGGCCAGGGATACAAAATGTGACATTGACTTCAGAAAATAGTTAGGCAACTTCTTTTCAAAACTAAACATGTTCTTACCATATAGTCTAAGAATAATACTCCTTGGTATCTATCCAAAGGCATTAAAAACTTATTTCAACACACACAAAAAAATGAACATGGATTTTTATAGCAGCTTTATTCGTAATTGGCAAAACTTGGGAACGATGATTGTCATTGAGTGGGTTTATGGATAAAGTATGTTAAGTTTAAACAATGGAATATATTCACCGCTAAAAAGAAATGAGCCATCAAGTCATGTACAGGGTGTAAACATAAATGCCTATCACGGAGTGGAAGTAATGAATCTGAAAAGGCTATGTATTGTGGTATTCCAACCAGTGACATTCGAAAAGGATAACCTATGGGACAGATCTGTGTTGGCTAGAAGTTGGTGTGTGTGTGGGGATGAATAAGACATTTATCCAAGCCCATAAAATATGTAACACCGAGTTAAACTACATAGTGTGAGTGATTCTAATGTGTCAATGTAGCTTCATCAGTTTTAACAAATGTAAATCTAGGGAGTCTAGGCCATGTTTGGGGCACAAAGTACAGGAGAAATTTCTGTACTTTCCCTTCAATTTGGCTGTGAATCTAAAATTGTCTGAAAAATTATATTAAGTTCTACAGATATTTAAAATTTGGAAAATTGGGCGGCGCCTGTAGCTCAAAGGAGTAGGGTGCCAGCCCCATATGCCAGAGACGGCAGGTTCAAACCCAGCCCCAGCCAACAACTGCAAAAAAAAAAAAAAAAAAAGGTTTTGGAAAATCACATAATTTTTATCTATTTCTACAACATCTAAGCTGTATACTTTTTACTAAGCTGCAGGTATTCCTGTGTACCTGCTAAGATACTAAACATCTGCTATTATCTCCATCACACTGTGATTCTTTTCAAGTACATAGAATCAACCAGTTGATCTTGGTAAAGGCAATTTCTGAGATGGCTTCCAATGACCCCAGCCTCCTGATATCCCCACCCTGGTAGAACTAATTTTTCTCCTTCTGTGTGAGATGGGCCTAAAGACTTCAGTTTAATGAACAGAATATGGCAAAGTGATTGGTAATCACTTCTAGTATTGAGTTACAAAAGCCAGGGACTTCTGTGTCGCTGCGCTTACCTCTCCTGCTAGCATTCTCTCTCCGTCTACTCCCTTTCTCTGAAGACTCAAGCTGCCCTGCCAGGTCTGACTCTTTGGAGAGACACACATGGCAAAAAACCGACAGAATCTTTTGGCCAAGAGCTCAGTAGCAACTGAGCCCACAGTACTGCCAACAAGAAATTGAATCTTATCAATGACCATGTGAATGAGCTAAGAAACTATTTCTCCGAGTTGAACATTGAGATGACTGAAGACTTGTTAAAGCTGAAAGGCCCAGGGAAGCAGTGCCTGAATTCCCAATCCTACACACAGATAGAACTTATGTACTGTAAAGCTGCTGACCTTTGGGCTAATTGATATGTAGCAGCACATTGCTAAAATAATTCTCAGTGCAAACCCATGTATTTGCATGAAGACCAACTTCTCCTATAGGAACTATGGAAAAGGAAAAGTATTTTAGTTCTATTTTTTTCCCAGTATAGAATTTACATTTAGTAAAGGCAGATCCATATAGTACTGTCTCCCATTGATCTTCTTGTTTCATGCTTTTAGGCAATTTATGAATCTCAGAAATTGAACATACTATTTTTAGTGTTTTACTAATTTTCTTATACTTGCCCACATGTTTAAAATATATTAAAACATAAAATACTACTTAAAATTTAATGCTGTAGTACTATGTCCAGCCTTTTCACAGTCCTTTAAAAATGCTAATGATTCCTTCTATTAGTGACAAAATGAATAAGATATGTTATCTTTTGCAGGCAGCCCTACCACTCCTTAGTTTGAAATTAAATTCTCTATTTGAATATGCCATTCAGATCAATTCATTTTTTTTATTTCACTGTATTCTATAAATGATAAAGTTTTTATGAAGAAAAAGACAATATTTCAAGGAAAACTTCTGGACAATAATTTTAAAGGAACACCACCACCTAAATTGTCACATCTCCTCCAAAATACATTTTAATTCTAACACAGAAAATGTAGTGATTTCTGATTAACTATGGTGTGTGGGAAATACTACTGGCCTTGGATCAGGAGGCAATACTCTTCTCTGTGTCTGATGCAGAGAGGAGTCTTTGCAGGCCTCTTGAATTCTTTCTATCCCAGTCCTGTGGTTGTATGAAAACATGAACTATATTCTTTTTATTTTACTTTATTTATTTATTTATTTATTTTTTTTTTTTTTTATTTTTTTGAGACAGAGTCTCACTATGTTACCCTGGGTGGAATGCCATGGTATACCAGCTCACAGCAACCTCAAACTCTTGGGCTTAAGCAATTCTCTTGCCTCAGCCTCCCAAGTAGCTGGGAATACAGGTGCCCACCACAATGCCTGGGTATTTTTTGTTGCTGTTATTATAGTTTTCATTGCTGCTTTAGCTGGCCCAGCCTGATTTGAAGCCACCAGCCTTGATGTATGTGGCTGGTGCTATAACCACTCTGCTATGGGTGCTGAGGCTTGAACTATATTTAAAACGCACATCTTTACAGATTATTAAATGTTGAGGCAAAAGGTTATCTTCTCTTTTTTTTTGTTTTTAAAAGCTTTATTGAGGTACAACTGATTTATTTACAGAAGATAAATACACTTTGAGGAATTTGGGCATATGCCTGTATCTCTGAACTATCACCATAGTCAATGCACTAAACGTATCTCTCACCTCCAAAAATGTCCTTGTGTTCTGTCGTAGTGTGTGTGTACATGTGTGAAACAACACTTAACACGAGATTGGTCTGTTAGCAACTTGTGATGTGCACCATCTCTCATTGTTAACTATTGGTACCATGTTGTCCAGTACATTTCTGGAACTTCCTCATCTTGCACAGCTAAGACTTTGTACTTATTCCCCCATCCTCCCAGCCCTTGAAAAATCCCATTCCCTTCTCTGTGTCTGAGTTTTATTTTACATACCTTGTGATAAGGTAATCATACGATATTTGTCTTTACATAACTGGATTATTTCACTTAGCGTAACATCCTCTAAGGCCATTATGTGATTATATAAGTTAGGTTTTCCTCCTGTTTGAAGTCTGAACGATATTCTATTTCAGCAGTGTTTTTCAAGCTTTTTTTTATTTCATAGCACATATGAATCTATGGTTGAACTTCCACGGCACACTTAAATTATGTTGATCAAAAAATCGAGTAAACAGGGCAGCACCTGTAGCTCAAGGAGTAGGGTGCTGGCCCCATATGCCAGAGGTGGTGGGTTCAAACCCAGCCCAGCCCTGGCAAAAAAAAAAAAAAAAAAAAAAAAAATGAGTGAACAAAAATCTATACTTACTGTGTTTTGAACATATTTTGAAAATAATTTAATTAATGTTCTTTAAAATTTTTCGTGGCACACCTAAGATCCTCTTACGCACACCAGGGTGCCCTGGCACACTGGTTGAAAATCACTGATCTATTTGTATATAACAATACGTTTTCTTTACCCATTCATCTGTCTTTGGAATTTTGGGTTGTTTCACATCTTAGATGTTGAGAAACATCTAAATCATCTATAACCCAAGAATATGGGGAAGGGGGGGAGAAGAGGGGGAAGGATGGGTGGAAGGAGGGTGATTGGTGGGTAATGCCTATGGTTTATCCTATAAGGGAACATGTGAATCTCTCTAAATGTAGAATATAAATGTCTTAACACAATAACTAAGAAAATGACATAAAGCTTATGTTCACCAGTTGGATGAAAGTATTTCAAATTGTGTACAGCAACAACACTCTGTACCCTATGATAGCATTAATGTACACAGATATGATTTAATAATAAAAAATAAATTATCTAATTTAATGATTATCAGTTACGTGCCCAGTATGTATCCACCCTTATTTATTTATTTATTTATTTATTTTAATTTAAAGACAGAGTTTCACTTTATCGCCCTCAGTAGAGTGCTGTGGCATCACAGCTCACAGCAACTTCCAGCTCTTGGGCTTAGGCGATTCTTTTGCCTCAGCCTCCTGAGTAGCTGGGACTACCGGCATCTGCCACAACACCTGGCTATTGTTTTTTTTGTTGTTGCAATTTGGCCAGGTTTAAGTTCGAATCCTGCCACCCTTGGTATATGGGACTGTTGGCCTACTCCTTGAGCCACAGGCAACACCCGATACTCTTGCTTTCTTAAATATAAAAAGTCAGTTTTATTTTCTCAAAAAAAAAAAGTACTATTATTATCTTAAAATTACAATGTGCAACTTCCCTTACTTTTAGAAGTGTCCAGTGGGAGTCTGCCTGGAAAAGTCCTTAAGTACGGCTAACTCATATGGGGAATAGCTCCTCTGGTTCTTCTCTCACTTCTCTGTGTTTGCCTCTCTGAAAAATAGATGTCATGACTGGACTTCACCTCCAACATGGCTGACAGTGTGAACCTGAGCAAGAAATCATACCCTGGGGATTGTGGAGAAGTAACACAGCCCACTCTCCACTTACCTTCCACCAAAGGTAAACCTGTCACCTAAGCCATGGCAAATTTTTTATAAGAGAAAGAGAAATCAATCTTTAACTTATTCATGCTGCTTTTTGGGGGTATCTTTTTCCTTTTTATTTTATGAACTAAACTTTATTCTAAACTGGTAGAGTGTTTGTATTTAAATTCTTCATTCCTACACAAAAAAATATACAGGCTATTCAGATATATTTCAACATGCAAAAGGCATACTTAAAATCACAGAAACTTACAACTTTACTTTTTCCTTTTTTTAAAGCATATATATTGTCATAGTAATAATTGTCATCATCGACATTCATACATTCATACCACAATAACATTTATTTATTCCCTTCTCTGTCTCTCTTCCTATTCATGTATTTATTACAGTGGTATTATTATTAACTTTGAGGGTAACAATGATTTAGAGGATCTGGGATTACTTATAAGCATAAATTATAACCAGAACACAATGGCACAGCATTTTAAAATTACTGAAGAAAAAGAACCATCGAACCCGAATTTTGAGAAAACATCTTTCAGAAATGAAGGCAAAATAAGAACATTCTCAGGTAAAGGTAAATCAAATGTACTTATTACCAATCAATATTTCAAAAAGAAAAGCTAAAGGAAGGTTTCATGCTATAGCAAAATAATACCAGAGGGGAAATTTGAATCTTCAGGAATGAAAGGAGAACTGAAATGGTAAACATTTGCACAGTAATTGAAAGGAAAAATTCTCAACCAATGGAGTTTTCAAGTATGTACATACTGTATAATGTATATGGCACCTGTAACGCAGAAGCCAGAAGGGGGAGTGCAAGTATCTGGTAGGGTTGTAAGTCATCTACATCTTACTTGAAATTTTAAACTATTAATTTGAGATAAACTGTGAAATTTATACATGTATGCTGTAATTTCTAGAGAAAACAATTAAAAAACCCAGAAAAAAACAAAGTTTTATAACTAGAAAGTCAATAAATTAATTAAAATATACTTAAGCTTTTGAGAAAAAAGGTTGGAAGAAAAGAAAAAGGGGAAGAGAATGACACAATTAGAATGTACATGATACAAGATACAGTGGGGAAGTGATGGACCATAAATACTAGACCATGAGATTGTCAGTGAAGTCAGAATATTTTGCCTTGATTCAGAGAATGTGGATTGAGTCACAGAATAGAATCCTCAGTACAGGTAAGTGGGCCCTTAAAATGATAGAGTAGAGGGAAGCTGAATTAGGTAGGTTGCACATTTTGGTGAGTAAACATGATATTGCCTTTTATTTGCTATTATTCAAAAATATTATAAGTTATCTGCTATTACCTCAAGATACTATGGACTTTTAAAAGTAGATTTTCCAGATTATATTCTTCACTAATTTAACTTCATTATTATATTTATAACACTATTTATATATGATATTATTCAACATTTTTAATACAGTATGAGCATTTTGATATATATTCCTTTTTTAAAATACCAATAATTTGTGTGTATTATTTTTATATTTTAATTGCATTTACAAGAAATTTTTCTAAAACAAATACATACTTTTTTCTTCATAAAATTAATTTAATATTACAATTTGTGTGTGTGTGTGTGTGTGTGTGTGTGTGTGTTCCCATTAGATCACCAACTAGGATGAACTGGAATGAAGTTATAACTTTGTAAACTTTTGCCTCTGTTCCTTCTTATGTATTTACCTCCAGCAATAATGGTCCTCTTAAAAGTTATTACTGCTGGTGTTCTGATTTCCTAGACAATGGGGCCACTAGGCCTATGAAAGGATGTAATTTTGATTATATACAATTTTAAGTAAATTGTCTAAAGGCACATGCTTAAGGAGGTTTCCTGTCTTTAGCAACCTATGTTTATAGGTTTTCAGGTCTCTGTTATACCTTAACACTGGAGTCCTCATTGTCCCCCAGAAATCAGATGTTCTGGTAATCTCCTTTTCAGCTACATATAGCATTTAACTCAATTAAAAGTCTATATTCATGAAGAAAGTTTGCATAAGAAAGATGAAACTTTCATTTATTTTAATCTATCAATATGTGTATTATGTTTGTTTCTATTGTACAAGTTTGGACAATTAAGTTTGCCAGCTCATCCTTTGGTCAATGTCATTACTGCCACCTTCATAGTCCTCTTGGGAAGCTATACAATGACAAGGGCATCTGGTCCACCCTTCGAAGTACTTTGCCTAGGATGAGTTCACAAACTTCATTGTCTGACCTAGCACAATAATGTACTGGCCATTCCAGAAAAAGAGTTCTAAAACTATTTTAAAGGGAGGCCTAGGCACAGGCGTCAGTGTTTAGTATTCCAAGGGGAGTACTTGGAAGGTGACCCTTGGTGATTCTCAGCACTAAGATATGTAGCACTTTGTCCAGCCTGAGTTCACAAACTTAGTTTGGCCGACTTCATAAAATTGAAATCTTAGTGCCATGGAAACTTATGTTCTAGCTTAAATAGTCTAAGTGTTCACTTTTTGAAAACATTGGATTTATATAAGGTTACTCTGTGTGTGTAAGGTAAAGTCCAAGCCACGGTTGAATCCTTCGCCCAGAAGTGGTCCGTATACCCCTACCTTGTACTCATTAGGTGAGAACTTACCTAAATCCCTCCTGCCTCACACTTTGTAATACTTTTTACATAGACTTTGTAACATATACTTTCTAGTACAAACAATGATATTTTTATTTTCAAGTTGTGTATCAGGAGCAATTTTGTATATTGTCATGTAAAATAATAATATTCTAAAAGACCAACAAATACACATTTTGAGTCACAAAAAACTAAATTAAGGTTCCAATTAAAGTAAAAAAATGGAACAAAATCTTTCACATGAAACATATCCTATTGTGAGTGGCTAAGTGATAGAAGAGGGGAGAGGGAGGAAGGAAGCTAGATGTTAATACATTTTTTCATCTAAGTGGGAATGGAAGGTGGTCTCCAAGAAATCTGGGATGACATACAGATAGGAGATGATGAGAAATTCTGAGTAAGTCGAAACTTTGATAAGAGATTGTAACTCTTAATTCAGGTGTAGATTATTTCCTTATACCTGCCTCTATTAGCACATTTATCAATGGTAGATATATTCTATCTGCTACAATATTTACACAGGCCCAGAAATTGATGTAGAAAACCATTTTATTAATACAACTAACACAATATCTTGTGCCTGTCATAAGAAAAGACACACCATTTGGAATAAAAATCTGCCATTTACGGGTTTCAAGAATCCAAAAAAAAAAAAAATATGTAAGGTACTCTAATGAGAATTAGTTAAAATGACAAAAAAAAAAGTTTAGTAATATTATCTTTAAAGCCTCAGAATACATGCACTTCCTGGAAGCATTCCTTATTATTAACTCCATCAGACTTTCGAAAGTTGTCTCCCTAAGATAAAGCCATACTCAATCCTTTTTGATTTAATGAATAAACTTTAGCTTTATCAAGTAATTACAAACGAGAGAGAATGCTAGACTTTTCATATGTGTTAATGGGGCCTTTTCATACCAAATATGCCAAAGCCGTGATAGTTCACAAAATCTGTTTCAGGCTATGGAGAATTTACATAATAGAATGTACTGTCAACAGAGACAAAAAACGTCCATCAATGGATAAATGGAAAAAAAGATTGTGTCACAGTGTTTTTTGTTTTTTTTTTTTTTTCTATCCCTTCTGACCCTCTATCAAAGTCTCCCTGGAATAGAATATAATAATGAGTTTTTTTAAAAAAAAAAAAACAACACAACGTCAGGACAGAAATATTTAAGCTTCCCTCCTGACTGGAAGTAATTAAGTACTTAAATTATAGATACACACACATGCATCTGGGGAGGTTACACTGATTTTATGACTTGCATAAATGACAAGAAGAGCTCTCCATTGTACTGAAAGAGATTCATACCCAGGCTTATTTATTTTTTTAATATAAGAAGTCCCATCATTTAATAGTAAACACAGGGTTTTACAGTATGGCATATGGAGATATGGTAGATTAATGTTGACTTAATATTATGCATTTTATCCTATCTCTCCATGTTTTGCAAGATGTGAACAAATTCACATGTGTATTGATTTATTCCCATTTGTACAAAGCAAATAAACATTGCAGTTCTTTAATTTCTACCCAGTCAATAGTCAAAATATATGCATAAAATTATATATAGAAGTATGCCTGTAAATAATCAGATGTCATAGAAGGGCATTAAAAATTTAAATTCAAATTTAACTACATATATGTTAATATGCTTTGTGAAATAATAAACTTACTTAATAGAGGTGGTATTACTTGGTAATTAAAGACTAAATTAGAAGTCAGGATGGTGGTTTTGAACTTCCCTGAGATCCTACTTTCTTTCTGTGTAACCTTTACAGACTTCCCAAACTTGTTAAAATTTTGCTTATTCAACTGTAAAATACAAAGTATTTATGAATGTTATGAATGTTCATAAACTCAAAGGTTTGTTATAATAATTACACGACATGAAACACAAATGTGCCTAGTACAATACTCAGGATATAGAATTCTATAAATCAGTATTAATTGGAATTTGGATGTAAAAAAAATAACAAATATAAAGACATATAATATTGAAAAAATTGACAAGGAATTTATACATTCATTAAAAGCAGGTTAAAGTTTTAAATGCATGGAGAAGCATCCTGCATGAGGGAATTGATATATTAGTAATATTATAATATCTACATTGGTCATGTAATTTCAAATATAATAAATTGTTAGTCCACTGAAAAGATTCTATGCAAAAAAGACATGACTTTGTGAGACAGACTCTGTATGTGATATAGAAAATATGCATTGTACCTCAATTTGTTTTTTGCATATATTTCTTGAAATACTTAAAGTTACAAAATGTATTTTCAAAGCTATAAGGATCAATGACCTTCTACAGAAAAGTAGAAGAAATATGGCAATCAATATTTTGGGTAAAGCCACTTTCATACAAAGGTTACTTGAATGGGCATATAAATAAAATTGACACAAAATAAACATGATATGGTGAGCTAGTATAAAATTTACCTTATTGAATAATTGTCATTATCATTGCCAAGAATTTTTTGTATAGTCACTATACACCAGACAATTTTAATTATTTTCAGTACATCACCCAATTCAAATTTTGTACCCATTTTAAAGAAACTAAGTAATAGGGACTGAATTAGTTTCCTAAAGGTACATTACTATTAAGAAATTAGAAGAAGAATTAAGCTCAGGACCTATAAATTACTTATCTAATTTTATACATTTTAAATTAAAGTATTGAATTATTCTGGGATAAATTATTCTTTAACATTGTCTTAAGATTAAAATTTTAAGTTTGAAATCTCACATAATTAAAGGGCATAAGACTACTGTAAAGATACTGTATCTACTTACATTCTTAGTTCCAAAAGTGGTATTTGGAGTGACTCACCAAAGTAATTATAGACAAAGCAGTAGCAAAATCAGATAGTCAACATTTTTTTATATTCAGAATATCTAATTCTACAGACTATTAAATTACGAATAATTTAAGTTCATCATTCCACAGATGTATTCTGTGTCAGAATAAGTTCTCTGTGTTGTGTTGTGGGCACTTAGATACATCAGGATTTAAGAACCAAGATCCTTCTTGTTAGGAGTTTACACAGAGAAAGAGACCTATCAATAAAAATAAACATGAATGAATACATTTTATGGTGTATGGGAAATTAATAAATACTATAAAGATATAGTATAACAAAGAAACCATTTTTTATGACACCTAATTTTCGTTTTTTGCAGTTTCTGGCCGGGGCCAAGTTTGAACCCACCACCTCCAATATATGGGGCCAGCGTCCTGCTCCTTGAGCCACAGGCACCACCCATGACACCTAATATTTTTAAGTCTTCTTAAGATTTAAAATATAGTCATGATATTCTATTGGGGAAAGGGTAGGACTGCTGTGTGAGTGTGTGGTATCCCCGTATGTACTCACATAAATGTGCATGGCTGTGTGGAAGAGTTAGAGTGGTCATATTCTAAGTAGAAACTCATTGAAATCATTATCTTTTAAAAGGTCACATCATACATTAACCTTAGCTGTATTTTTCTATACTTGAAATACCTTGGGCAATAATAATTCTTCCCAAATCTGATTTAAATAATAAAGGGAAAGATAAGTTAATGACTAGAGTGATACAGAATGTCTATAGCACCTGTCATCAGTAATTTCCAGCAATTTATGGGTCCTTTAGTAAATGAAATGACTTTATTATAGTGCAAGAGCACAATATCTTCACTTTAAAAGTTACCTACATCTAGCTGCAATTGTTGATCTGATTAAGCCTCATCAGAACGAAATTGACAGGAAGGAAAGATTCTAGACACTGAAGTTGAAAAGAGACTAGAATACAAAAGTGATCATACTCCAGAGATTACATTACTTTGACTAAAAGTTGAACAAAACAATGCCTTTTAATGCTTATTTATTATTACCATTAACTTCATAAAGAGAGAGGAATCTAAGTCAATTTATCTGTTGGTCAATTTTATTTCAATACTCAATGATTTTGGTCATTTGGGTAAGCTTAAATTTAAATTTCTGCTTCTGTGATTGAGATTCACACATATTCAATTTATTTATAAGAAACACACAATCATCCTTGCTATTATTTTTTATTTAATGTGAAAGAAGATTCTGAAACAGTACACTCAGGAAAGATTGCATTATAAAACAAATTGTGATTAGAGAATATATACACATGTATAAGTAATGAAGAATGAAGGTTTGCTGCTTTTGACAGAAATGCACAGAAGAAATATGTTTAGCTTTTAAAGAAGCTTGTTAACGTTTGAGAAATATACATATATATATGTATGTGTATATATATATATATATATATTTTTTTTTTTTTTCTGAGACACAGTCTCCCCCTCTGTTGCCCTGAGTAGTGTGCTGTGGCATCATAGCTCCTAGCAATCTCAAACTGTTGGGCTCAAGGGATCCTCTTGCCTCAGCCTTCCAAGTAGCTGGGACTATAAGGACCCCACATGATGCCCATTTATTTCTTAGAGACTGAGTCTAGCACCTGCTCAAGCTGGTCTCCAATTCATGAGTTCAAACAATCTACCCTCCTCAGCCACCCAGAGTGCTAGGATTACAGGCCTGAGCTGTCACTCCCAGCTCTAATAATCCTATTTTTTTAATGCAGAATTTAAGGGGGTACACATATTTTTTTTAGTCAAAGGTTTAAGTGTATCCTTCACTCAGTGTGCACCGAACCTGAAAGGTATGAATTTACCCACCCCGTGCTCCTCTTTTCCCCAGCTTGATTTTCATTGAGATTTATACTTCCACACATGCACTTAAGTCTTAAGAGTAGATAGATTAGCTCCAATTCAGCATTGAATACATGTGTTTGTTCCTCCATTCTTGTAGAAATAATCTATAAATCTAGTAATGTGGCTATGGTTAAGTTTATCGTATATTACATGTATACACACAAAATAGAATACTAGCTACCAATCCAAAATAATTTTTAAAGAAAATAAGCCATATTGGAGGATCTTAAAAGTTTATTTTTAAGTAAAAAAAGTTATAAGATGATACATATATATATCTATAATTATAACTATATTTTCTAAAGTCAGACACACATAGATTAGGAATATATTCGTGCATATGTAGGGTACAATGTGCCGATTTTGATTTTTCTTTTTATACAATCTGATGTGATTACATTATGACAAAGTTACAAGTCAAATCTGTGAAGTGTAGAACATAGACATTTTGGCACAATAATCAAGTAAATGAGGTGAAAGCTATGTTGATTAGATGATACATATATTTTAAAAAATACTTATGAAGGGGCGGCGCCTGTGGCTCAAAGGAGTAGGGCCAGCCCCACATGCCGGAGGTGGCAGGTTCAAACCCAGCCCCAGCCAAACACTACAAAGAAAACCTTATGAAATATTAAGAGAGCATTTATTAATATATCCTTGATAGTGATCATGTCTAGATTCTGAAAAAATTTTATCCTTTTTTATTTGTATCTTCTAAACTTTTTGGTGCACACGCACACACCTATTTTTTCTCTTACAAAATAAATCCATGCAAGCTATACTTTCACTCCAAAAGCATTCTTACAGCATTTTCTGGTTTGACAAAATATTTCTGCTTCTACAAAGAAGCATTAGAGGAACACTACGCTGTTTTACATAAAATTGTAATCAGCTAAAAGAAAATAACTGTCTGTAAATGTGTTTGAACAACAAAATTTATCGATGTTATCACATTCTGATCAAGTTGTTCTTTGAGAAGGGAATCAACATGCTGCTATCAATTCTGGTTTTAATTTTCAGCAGATTGTCATTTTATAATGTCTGGTATAATGATCAACTTGAAAAAGTGGGTGCATCTTTATTTTTAATTACAAATAAGCTCTTGGGATAAGCCCAGTCTCATAAAAAGCAATGAAAAATTTAAAGGATCGGAGTTGACATGAGTACGGAATTATGAATTTCCATTTTCTAACTTCTAGATTTATACTGTTGTTCATGAGGAATCCAAACTTATTTATTCCCAACAAAGTGTTGAGAAAGAAATACACGGTTTGTAAATACATTATAGAATTCTTGGAAGTGTTTTCTTCTTCGTAAGTTATCACATTTCTATAACTAATTTTCTGAAGTCATAATGTCTATTTATTTTCCCTGGTGACGTTTCAAAAAAATGACAGAGATGAATGAAGAGGTCTGGTGAAATCAAAGTCATACATGACAAAATTTATGTTTTTGGTCATCTTACAGAGTAAACAGTTTTATCTTATATTTATTGTCAGAGCATGTATATTTTTAATGCTTCTTTTTATTTTACCAATAACTCCAGTTTAGGAATTTCAAACAAAAATAACTGAATTGAATGCTAAAATTTCATTCACATATTCATACACAAATATATTTTGATAGTTACATAAAAGGTTTAGTTATTGCATTTGTCTTAGCTCAGGCTGCTGAAATAAAATACCATAGACTGGTTCATTAGAAACAACAGAAATATATTTATCCCAGTTCTTGAGGCTGAGAAGTTCAAGGCCAAGGAGGGCTTCTTCCTTGTATTGCCACCTTCTGGCTATATTCTCACATGGCAGAAAGGTGAGGGAGGTTTTTGTGTTTCCTATGGCTCAAAGGAGTAAGGCACTGGCCCCATATGCAGGAGGTGGTGGGTTCAAATCAGCCCCAGCCAAAAACCACACAAAAAAATTAACAAATAAAATAAAAACACTAATCCCACTCATGAGGGCAGAACACTCATAAACTAATCATCTTTCTATGGCTCCCAGCTCCAAATCTCATAACATTGAGGATGGTGTAGCATGAATTTTTAGGGGACAGAAACATTCAGGCTAGCACTGTTTGCTACAAATAGTCAGGAATAAAAAGAAAAAGCATGAATCCTCCTAAATAGACACTATTCTTCAGCAAAGAAGAATTTACTCTAAAATTGCTTATTGCTCAAAATGTTATATAAAAAGCGTCATCAGATTAATGCATGGTGTACATATTTTAAATGAAAAATCAAAATAATTGAAGGAAAAATCAGAAGGTTTTATGGAGTCTAAGGTATTGTTAGAAGTACAGTGAATCTAAACAAGTATGTTGAGTGCAGAAAATGAAGAGTTTTCAGTGTGGTAGTGAGGACAATGTATTTTATTCATTAGACTGCAGGGACTCATTTGCACTGTGGAGAGTGATTTTATCTACTATTTTCTGAATCAGTCTATTCCTCCATTCTCATACGAATCTTATTTTAGGAAATACAATCTTCGCAGAGACTTTAAGTCTCACACTTGGTTTCATTCACGTCTTGCTCATCCACGCCCTTCCAGCCACTTCTACAGTATCATAAGAATATTCCTTAGACACATAAATCTAATCAATTTATCTTCTTAAAATTCTCAATAGACTTCCCCTACATACGGGATACATTTCACTGTCTCTGTGTGGACCCATCTGTTGTTCTCCATTCATCTCTCATTGTTATGCTCCTTATGCTTATAAACAAACCATCTACCCTGGTTTTATTAACCCACCACATCAATATTACTCAAGCAGGCTTTGGGGGGGGTATTTTAAAAAACTTTTTTGGGTGTTGCCTGTGGCTCACAGAGTAGGGCACCAGCCCTATATGCCGGAGATGGTGGGTTCAAACCCAGCCCCGGCCTAAAACTGCAAAAAAAACTTATTCTACTCATTCTTCCTTCAAGATTTGACTAAAGCTTCAACTTATTCCTAAAAACCTTTTTTAAACTTTCTCTTCATCTGAGAACAATTAGTAGGTCCTTGACTCACATTTTCTCAGCATGGTCCTTATATCTCTTAAAATTTTTTTTCCTTGGCTGTTTACATCTGTTTCCCATGCACTACTGAAGACTTCTTCTTCATGGTCATTATAATCCCCAGTGATTCAAATGTTCATTCTAGAAACTAGTTCCTAGACAGTGAATGCTCAATACATGTTACACAAATTCATAAAAGGATAAAAAGTATATAATAAAATACAATTATTGAAAGCTTGTTATGGCAACACTCAACATGGAATTGATGAGACAGAGGGGTTTCATCATGATGGCCTTACTGATGAAACTTTCATAGTCCTACCTCAATGCTTTTCTTTCAAGAGGCTTTTGCTCACACTTTTTCTCTTGCCTGGAATGTTCTCTATCTTGTTGTTTAATCAACCTCAGTTATTACTTCCTAAAAGGATTTTATCTAATGCTATCCTTTCACAAATATTCTTTAACCATTACATTTAACATTTAGTTTAAATGGCATTGCTAATATTACTTCAAAATGACAGCTCTGTGTTCTTGAGAATTTCATTCTCTCATGAAAGACCTGTTCCTCTTATTTCTTACATTTGAACGAATTTCCTCTCATTTTCTACCAGCACAAGCAAAGATAGGACTAAGTTGATGAAAACAGATTAAGGAACAAATCATCTAATTTAAATCTGTGCCAAATCATTGTTAAATATATTCATACTCTATAAGAACAAAAAAATTTCATTCATTCACTCAGTAAAGACACGGAGGGCCATAGAAATGGCAACCACGATGCTACATTTTGGGAGATGAACATTTAACAAGATATTTCTTCCCTCCAATAGTTTACAGTATAATATTTGAGGGGAACAATGTAAATAAGATAATCCTTAAAAACCTATTGCTGGAAATCTCATGATGTTATTTTTTCAAATACTAAATACAATTATTTAAAGATCCTGGGATGGTGCCTGAAACTCAGAATATTGTCTCCTAGACTCATTTTTTAGCAAAATTACTTGAAGCAGCTCTGTTATCATACAATCATACCAGAATTTTAATAAGTTGTTAATATGTTAAAGACATTAAAATATGTATAATTTATAACAGAAAAATGTGAAATTGAGTATTGGTTGCATTTAATTGAAGTGATGATTATGAATTTTAAATATTATATTTATTACCTAGGACAGATTAAAGATTTATAATCATCACATTACTCAACCTTTTACGCAGAGACCAAAATTAAAAAAAAAAAAAGGCTAAGGTATAATTAGATACAAGGTACCATAGTTTGGGGACTCAGATTATATCATGAAAAGAATGAAAACGTTAAAAAATAAAACTTCACAATACCAAGAAAACTCTAGTAATTGCAAAGCCAGAAGATCCATCTCAGATCTGTTGAAGGGTCAGAATTGAAGAAATACTGAGGTAAGTTAGCTTGCTTCTTTATAATTGGAGTAATAAAAATGTATAGATATATTGTCCATAATTAAATGTTTAAGGGGTGGCCTCGTGAAAAGTAATACATATTATGTAAATCTCTTGTTTTTATCTTATAATATTATTTCATTTTTCCATTTGGGTAAAACCTCATAGGGAGATTGCTAGATCAAATGATAGGTCTACTTTTAGTTCTTTGTGGTATCACTATACTATATTCCATAGACATTGCACTAGTTTGACATTCCGCCAACAGTGTGTTAGAGTTCCTTTCTCTCCACATCCATGCAAGTTTGTTTTTAAATAAACTACGGTATAAATAATTATGATCTTTTATAATTGCATACACATTTTTTTACGAAATTTTCTGTTCCAAGATCTACCCCCCAAAATTACACATCTTTTAAAACAAAACTGGAAAGTATAATATTTTATTATTAATTGTAGTTATCATTCTGTGCAAACAGATCATTAAAACTTATTCTTCATAACTGAAATCCTGTAGCCTTGGCTCAACATTCCCTCTTTCCTCATCCCTTCCTCCCCTACCCTTAAGTAACCACCATTCTCATGTCTAACACTGAGTCGAACATGTTTAGGTTTCACGTAGAAGTGACATCATGCGGCATTTGTGTTTCTATGCCTGGCTTATTTCACTTAGCATAATGTCTTATTGATTCATCCAGCTTTACACACTTCAAAATCACGAAAATACTAGATTTTCAATGTCTGCCCCCCAAAACTGGTAATTAGTTGAGGTGATGGGTATGGTATTTATACTGACTTAGGCTACAACATAAGTGTATAGGAAAATATTACATTGCACCAAAATTATGCTCACTTATTATTTATCAATTGAAAATTAAATAAAATAAAAAACATTTTAAACTGAGTTGTTACCTCTGTGAAACTTCACTTATCCTTTTCTGTTATAGCCAGTTAACCATGTCCCTTGCTATTTTTAAAGATCTTCATGTAAACCTTAGTTTTGATTTAGCACTTACTAATTTTCTTCTAGTCATTTGCTAATTCAGCCATCTTCTCCCACTAGCAATTGAATTCCTGGACAGCAGAAAGTAGTTCATATGTACAGGGCCTGTCCAGAAAGTGTCCAGCCATTATGTCTCTATTTTTCTCATAGATATACATTATCTATTTATACATGATCTTTCTCTCCACAACCCCCCCCCCCAAAAAAAAAAACTTTGGTGGCAACACTAAGTGTCCACTAGCATAAAGTCTGGTCTTATCCCAGGCACACACAAATAGATGTTTCCTAACCTTACTTGCATGTATGCAGAGCTATGTAACTGAGTTCTAGCCAATAGAATATCATGTGAGAATTACCAACTGGGGCTCTTAAAAAGTTTTCAACTGCTGCCTTTTCCAGCAGACTCGTTTGATGACTAGTAAAGACAAAAGAGGAGAGAAGCCTGTGCTCTTAGTCGGTCTCCTGTTGATCGCCACGTGAGCAAAAATAAATCTCTTACTGCCTCGCTTGCTCAGAAATTTAAGCCCCATTGTCATATTATTGATTCTATGTACCCCTGGATATAGCCTAGTACTTATCCTGTAGAAGCCATTTAATAAATGAATGAAGACAACAAAAACAATTAGTTTGATTATTCACATGTTCCCTGAAAGAAAAATAAAATAAGCTCTCTGGGGAAAACGTTGAGGTCCACTTTCTCAAGTAATTTAAGAGGAAGGTACATGAAACAGAAGCATGAGTGTCACTACCTAAAATTATGTGCTAATAAGAATGTTTAAAAAATCTATAAAAACAAAAGTGTCATTGTTGTTCATTCATTAAAAATGTGTTGTTTCAAAAAATTGTGTCCTTTTCAATGAATGGAAGCTGTAAATTTGAAAACTGTTAATGAACTTGATTACATGGAAGTCACACAATAAATATTTATATATACATGAAGTTCTATTTAAAGGTAAACACTGATTGTGAAAAACACCTCTTTAACTAATTACCTTGTTGTAATTGAGGTCGTCGTTTTGTCATTTATTAAAACTTTCATCACTAAATGCTTTTAAAGACTTTATGAATTATTTAATTGCTTTGAGTATTTCTGTAAGCCCTGCAATTCATACTAGAATATGTACCTGCTACCATATGGGTCTCTTGTAAAACCATATGGATGAAGCTTTTAAACTAACCCTAATAGACAGATCTGAATTTCAGAGTAGACACCAGTGGATTTATTTTCCTAAGGAAAAAATAATGAAACTTTACCTCCTCTATTCAAATTACAGTCTCAAATTAAAGGTAAAAAGACATTAAGAATTTAAACCCATATTTCAGAGTGTTTTAAATTTCAGATATTAACAAAATGCAAATATTTCCAATAAAATCCAGATGGGTACAATTGCTGAGGATTTATTTAATTACAATTATTTTTAATTCAAAATGTGTACTTCCTTGTAATTGATTTTAAATTACTTAATTCCTTTCTGCATGATTTATGTCATTAACAAAACGAGGTTGCTACTAAGAAAATGATCCAAAGAATTAAGCGTTGATAAATTAGCCTCTTAGGAGTATATACCTATGAGCCATGTCATTTCAAAATTAATTCAGCATTTCTGATGCTTTGACCGGGAGACAAGAAATTGAATATAAAATTTGCTCTATCAATGTTTTATACCATAGTAGTTTAATAATAATTTTAAATAGAAGGAAATGGTTACTTTGATTATACTCATTAATAAATTGATTTGTAATATTTAGTGCTGGTGCATAAAAAACTAATGAAATCTCTCTTCTCCAGAAATAGATTACAATCTACTGTTTCAAATCATACCATCTAAAACACCTTAATTTCTAAATAGTTACACTAGAAACTATAAAACTTATGAAAGTCTTAGGACACTCTTAAAGCACGTTGGACCTATTCTCATAATACCAGAAAACTTGATGAGCCTCAAGCATGCAGATGACTCATGTCACGGCTCTCCTATGAAAGTACATAGTCCAGACTAGCTGCTATGGCTCACTCCTGTAATTCTAGCACTCTGGGAGGCCAAGGTGGGTGAATTGCTTGAGCTAAGGAGTTAAGACCAGCTTGAGCAAGAGCAAGGCCCTGCCTCTACTAAAATACTAGAAAAACTAGCTGAGCATGGTGGTGCACTCCTGTAGTCCCAGCTACTCAGGAGCTGACACAAGAGGATCTCTTAAGTCCAAGAGTCTGAGGCTGCTGTGAGCTATGATGACACCTTGGCATTCACATTCTACCCAGGGGGCAGAGTAAGACTCTGTTTAGCACTTTGGGAAGTCAAGTCAGGTGGATTGATTGAGCTCTCAAGTCAAGACCAGCCTGACTCTACATGACTCCAACTCTACAGAAATAGAAAGAACTGAGGCAAGAGGATCACTTGAGCCTGAGTTGGAGGTTACTGTGAGCTATGATGCCACAGCTCTCTACCTAGAGCAACAGCTTGAGACTGTTTGTCTGAAAAACAAACAAACAAATAAACAAAAACATGTTTCTTTCACAAATCACCTTTTAAAGAAGTCTATCCTAACTCATTATCCTAATCATCATGGGAATGTTTATTTTTCACTTTCAATTCCTGCAGTTCTATAGAAATTCTCTATCTTAGAAAACTTGCTTTTTTATTTTTCCAGGCTTCTAATTTTCAAATATAATTCATCAACTTATAAATATGAGATCCCTTCCTGTGTTGGACAGTCTTTATTCCAAACTCTGCTTTTGAACATTTTAGTAACCATATCTCTAATAGATGTTTGTTTAAACATTTGGCTGGTAAGCATTCATTCCCCTTTTCTTAAGACAAAAACTCTGTTACTTTCTTTGGGGCATTTGTCTTTTCCTTTTTCCCCCATTATGTGCATTCTATCTGACATTTAAAAATAATTCCTGATATTGAAGATGGCCTCAGGTCTATGCAGCCAAACTACCTAATCAGATATGTACAGTTGATTATTAACAATATGAGCTTGAACTGTGTGAGTCCAATTACACACTGATTTTTTTAAAAAAAATATATCTAGGTTAATATATATATTTTTAAAATATATAGGAAATTTTTTAGAGCTACACAACTATTTTAAAAAGTCATAGATGAAATGCATATCCTGAAACATAAAACATTAAGAAAAAGTTATGTCATGATTGTGTAAAATTAATGTAGATACTAACCTATTTCATCATTTAATATTATAAGATACTTACAGATATCCTGAAGAGTTATAATTTATCAAAACTTACACAAGCACAGATTATACATGGTGCCATTGACAGAAGAAATATAAGCAGATAGGAAGATGCTGTATTAAAACATAACTGCATAAAATTAACTGTACTGCATCTTGTATCATTGTAATAATTTCATAGCCACGTCCTATTGCTATCTCAATGAGCTCAAGTGTTGTGAGGATAAACATTAAATTGTAAATTTAATACCTCCAGTAAATTGTGAATCACAGTAAGAAGATCTCTCATGGTCCTTGCATATTTTTCATTGTATTTAGTGCAATACTAAAAACCTTGAATAACACCATGGGACCCATACAATGTGCTAGTGGTATGTTTAAATTTCTCCCAAGAATCAGACAAAAGTATTGACATTACAGGAAATAGTTGAATTGCTTGATATGTGTTGTAGACTGAGGTCTACAGCCATCATTGTCTGCTATTTCAACCCTATGATTGATCTTATAAATAGATGACATAAACATATGGTATTGATAACAGTATAGTATTGTAAATTCATTTTCTCTTTCTTAAAACTTTCTTAATAACATTTTATTCTCTTAACAATTTTTTATTAAATCATAACTGTGTACCTTAATGCATTTATGGGGTACAATGTGCTAATTTTATATACAATTTGGAATGCTTACATCAAACTGGTTAATATAGCCTTCACCTCACTTACTTAATTATTGTGTTAAGACATTTATATGCTACTCTTAATAGATTGGACAGGTACCCTTGGAATATGCACCATAGTTGAGGTCCCAAAATTAGCTTCCCTCCTCCTAGCCTCTCCTCTCCCCTCCCCCTCCTCTCCTCTCCTTCATCCTGGGCTATCGTTGTGTTTTATCTTTCATATGAAAGTGTGGGTGATTATATATTGGTTCCATAGTAATACTGAGTACATTGATTACTTTTTCTTCTATTCTTGAGATACTTTACTAAGAAGAATATGTTCTGGCTCCATCCATGTAAACAAAAGAGGTAAAGTCTCCATCTTTTTAAAGGCTGTGGTATACATGGACCACAGTTTATTAATCCTTTCATGGGTTGATAATGGGCTTCTTCAATGACTTGACAAATATAAATTGGGCTGCAATAAACATTCTGGTGCAAATATCTTTGTTGTAAAAATGATTTTTGGTCATCTGGATATATACCAAGTAGAGGAATTTCAGGTTTGAATGGCAGGTCTACTTTTAGTTCACTAAGTGTTCTCCAAACTTCTTTCCAAAAGGAATGTTATTACCTTGCTTCCCATTGACTGGTGACTTGTAGAAGTCTGAAACTGGACCCACACCTTTCACCATTGACAAAAATTGATTCTCACTAGATAAAAGATTTAAACTTAAGACATGGAACTATAAAGATACTTAGAAATAGTACAGGGGAAACACTTGAAGGAATTGGCCTGGGATAATATTTTACAAGGAGGAGCCCCCAGGCAATTGAAGCAACATCAAAAATATATTATTGGGATCTGATAAAGCTACAAAGCTTCTGCACAGCCAAGAACAGAGTAAGTAAAGCAAGCAGATAGCCCACAGAATGGGAGAATATTTTTCAGGTTATGTTCTGACAAAGGTTTGATAATAAGAATCTACAGAGAATTCCAACAAGAACAAAGTGATCAACAAAAATGATCCCATTTCATTGTGGGCAAAAGACTTGAAGAGAAGCTTCTCTGAAGAAGATAGGCACATGGCCTGCAGACACATGAAAAAATTCTCATCATCTTTAGTCATCAGAGAAATGCAAATCAAAACCACTTTGAGATATCATCTAACTCCAATAAGAGTAGCCCATAACAAAATCACAACACTACAGATGTTGGCATGGACATGAAGAAAAGGGAATATTTTTAATAACATTTTATTTTCAATAGCTTTAGTATATATTAGATAACAATACAAATGGTTAATAATATTAAATATAATACATATAACATACAAAATATCTTGTTAACAGACTATGCTATCAGTAAGGGTTCTTGCCAACAGCAGGCTAGTAGTAAGATAGGCTTTTATGAAGTCAAAAGTTATACAACTATTTGAGAGTAGGGATAAGCTTGATCCTAGAGGAGATTCCCAAGTGATGTGCCTAGAATGACTTCTTCCTTCATATAACATGGCCCTGAATTAGTCTTTATTTCAGACTCTTCTTCCTGAATTGTCAAAATTTTCTCTAGTTGCAAGCTAATGAGCTAGGCTGCTATAATTTCAGAGCTACTGGTAGAAAACAACTGACTACTGGGAGAAGGCAGAATAGAAATTTCATATATGAAGTCATACATATTAGATCACTTGTTTTCAACTAATATACTGAGTTAAATAAAAGGAGAAAGGACAGTGTTTGAATATTCTCTACCAGAACAAATGAATATGTGCATAAAAAAAGACTTGAATCTACAGCATTATTGGACAGAATGGAAGAATAAGAACCTCCAAAAACTTTTCCTTCATATTGCAGTGGTGACACTGGCAAAATTGTCAAAATTAATTTTCAGAGCTCTTAAAATGAACCATATTCTTGAAATACTTATACAAAAAAATAATAAAAACCCATAAGAGAATCTTTTTAAGAAAAGGTGTTATATGGTGCTGACCCTAATCCCATCTCCTGCTCCACAGCTGTGTTGCAGATTTGGGAATCATCAGTCTTGCAGTCATGATAGCTGGGAATACCAGAAGCCCACCAGTGACTGGAGGGGACAGGAAAGGTTTGAAGTCCTCAGAAATCAATTCCTTAGACCAGTGGTTCTCAACCTTCATAATGCCATGACACTTTAATACAATTCCTCATGTTGTGGTGTCCCTCAACCATAAAATTATTTTCATTGTACTTTATAACTGTAATTTTGCTACTTTTATGAATCGTAATGTAAATATCTGATATGCAGGATGTATTTAGGTAACCCTTGTGAGAGGGTCATTCGACCCCCAAAGGGGTCACGATCCACAGGTTGAGAACTTCTGCCCTAGACAATTGTCATCATCTGATAAACAGGAAGTACAAGGAGGAAGTGAAAGCAAAGGGTCCATATTAGCTGCCTAACAGAGTGTTTAGGTGTATATCAAAACACACACACTCTCACATACACAAAACCAAGAATTATTGGTTCAAGGAATTCATAGACATATCTATCTGATCACTTGTTTACCATTTAACTGAGAAGAAACTTCTATGGGCACACAGAACTATAAATACAGATGTCACAAAATTAATTCAGTAAAGTCCCTAAGTAAATAACAACAATAACAACAAAAATAACTATAACAACAACTAGGAAGAATAACAACAAAACCTGTGGCAGAGGAAATCTGATTTCCAGTGTTGTAATATTATATTGTTTTAAATCTTCAGTAATAAATAAAAACTATAAGACATGTGAAAAAATCATGAAACAAACATGTAAAAAAAGCAATCAATGGAAACTATCCTTAAGAAAGCCAGAAATAATACTTAATGAAAATATATAAGCTATTTTAGATAGCTCAAATAACTAATGAAAACCAGAGTTAAAATACAAAGGAAAGAATGAGATTGATGTCTGACTTAATTAAGAATACCAATAGAGATAAATTTATTAACAATAAAAAAATATGGAATTTAAAAGTACAGTGACAAGGCTGGGTATAGTGGCATATGCCAGTACCCTAGCAGTCTGAAAGTCTAAAGTGGTAAGATCACATAATTTTGAAGTTCGAGACCAGTAGCAAGAGAGAGATGAGGTCTGTACTAAAAATAGGAATGTTAGTATGCGTGTGTGGTGGGGGGGGCTAACTTGTCAGAAACTGACAAGCCCAACCTACAGGCATGTACCTGGAGTTATAGGTGCTCTAGAGGCTGAGGCAGGATTACTTGAGCTAAGGAATTTGATGTAGCTGTGAAATAGGCCAAGGCACTCTAGCCCAGGTAACACAGCAAGAGTTTGTCTCAAAGAAAAAAAGTATAATGATGAAAATGAAAAATGTACTAGAAGTGCTCAATAGCAGAGAAAAGAATTATGGAATGTCAAGGCAAGTTAAATGAAATTATTCATCTGTGGATCAAATAGTCCAAAAAAAAAAAAAAATCCCAAATTAACAAATGCACAAGGCCTCAGTGACCCATGAAACCGTGTACCTGCTTACACAGCAAAAGCCCCAGATGGAGGCTAGGGAGAGACGAGGAAAGAAAGAGTATTGAAAGACAATGGCTGAATTTTATATTAAAAAATTATTAATCAACACATAAAGAATATCAAAGAATTCTAAGTGGAATAAACTCTAAGAAATCTGTAGCTAGACTTATGATTAAACTGTCAAAAGACAAAATCAGAAATGAGAAGTGAATCATTGTATTTAATAAAACCTCAATGTGTTTTATTCCTTCCACTGCAATTAAAAAAAACTGCTGCAAACTATGTGGCACAAAATGATACAAGGTTTTTTGTTTGGTTTTTTCCTTTTATCTTATAGGTCTAAAGGTCAGAAATTTAAACTTGGTCTCACTAGCTAAAATCAAGCATCATAAGAACGGAGAAATAAGAATCCTATGTACTCAATTCTAATATGAGGACAGTTCAGATCCTAGTAGACTGTAGGGGGTGGGGAGAGCTGAGAAAGGGAAGGAGGAAGGTGGTGGGGGGGTCAAGGGGTGAGGTACACTTTTGGGGGGCAGGACACAACTGTAAGAGTGTCCTTATCTAACAAAAGCAATCAGTGTAACCTGGTTCTGTGTACCCTCAATGAATCCCCAACAATAATAATAAAAAAAAGGGTGGTGCCTGTGACTCAAAGGAGTAGGGCGCTGGCCCCACATACCAGAGGTGGTAGGTTCAAGCCCAGCCCTAGCCAAAAGCTGAAAGAAAAAAAAAAAGAAAGAAAGAAAAGAAAAGAAAGGGATGAGATCTAACACATTAAAAAAAAAATCAAATTGCCAGTATACCTGTATTCATTCTAGAGGCTCTGGGGAGAGTCTGATTTTTTGCTTTGTTTTTAGCTTTTAGAAGGTTCCTGCATTCCTTGGCTCATAGCTCCATTCCTCCATTTCCAAGCCACCAAATCAGGTCAAGTCCTACTGCTGCAAAATGTTTCTGACTCTTGCCTTCTGCCTTCCTCTTCGATATATAAGGATGCTTGTGACTACCTTGGGCCCATCTTGATAATGCTGAGTAATCTCCCTATCTTAAGGTCAGCTGATGAACAATCTTCATTTCATCTGCAGCTTTAATTCTACCTTTTCATGTAACCTAACAGAATCAAGGGTCCCATATACAAATGGTCAATAAACACATGAAAAAATGCTCACTATTGTTAGTCATTAGGAAAGTGCAAAATGGAACCATAACTAGAGACCACTTCACACTCTCTAAGCTAGCAGTAATCAAAATGATGCCAGTAAATTAACAAGGATGCCAGTAAATTCTAATCCTTGTAAGTTACCAGTAGGAATCTAAGCCGGTGCAGCAGTTATGGAAAATGGTTTGATAGTTTCTCACAAAGTTAAAGACAGAGTTACCATATGGTCTTTTTTTTGGGGTGGGTCATAAAAATGTTCTGGAATTAGGTAGTGGTGGTAGCTACACAATTTTGTGAATATCCCTAAGACCACCAAATTGTACATTTGAATAGGGTTAATTTTATGACACGTAAATTTTATCTTTATAAACATGAATTTATATATCCAGTTTATGTCACATATACATTTAACTCAAATT
Organism: Otolemur garnettii; assembly: GCF_000181295.1. Lineage (NCBI taxonomy): Eukaryota > Metazoa > Chordata > Mammalia > Primates > Galagidae > Otolemur > Otolemur garnettii. The sequence continues at coordinate 32,451,671 of NW_003852402.1, read as the reverse complement.
GCATTATCGATTCAAACATAAATTTAGAACTATTAAAACTTCAGAAAGAAAATACAGGAGAAAGTATTACCATCTTTGCTGCTGTTGCCGCTTGAAAAATCAAAATGTTATTCAAATGTCCAAAATTTATTTCGCATGTCAAGACTAATTGCACCACACACACCCCTAGGGTGTATGAAAGGTTTACCACTCATGTACTGAGGCTTTGGGTAAGAGCAGGACTCTCATAATGAGGCTTTTGGGGAGAGCAGGATAAACTTAACAGTCTAATCCAAAAATAGCTGGAGAAGGTAAAAGAGACTGACTTAGTGTTTTTATGGTGGTGAGAGAGTAGGGTGAGGGGTAAGATTCCCTTAGATTCCCTTTTATGTTTGAACTTCCCACTGGATATAAAGGAGATGGAACCTAGGCTTTCTATCAACTTGCTTTGATTTGACATAGGAGTAGGAGATGGGGTGAGGACTAAAATCTGTCAAAAACTTTTAGAAAATAGGCCAGGTGCAGTGGCTCATGCCTGTAATCCCAGCACTTGGGAGATCAAGATGGGTGGGTTGTCTGAGCTCACAAGTTCAAGACCAGCCTGAGCAAGAGCCAGATCCCATCTCCAAAAATGGGCCAGGCATTGTGGTGGGCGTTGGTAGTCTCAGCTACTTGGGAGGTTGAGACAAGAGAATAGTTTAAACCCAAAAGATTGAGGTTACTGTGAGCTGTGATTGCCACAGCACTCTACTGAGGGCAACAAAGTGAGATTCTGTCTCAAGAAAAATTTTAGAAGATGAGTCAGATTGTCTATTACCTGAGACATAATCAAAGATTTTTTGTGTATAATATAAACTGCATAAACAATAAAAACATTGATAGATTTGACTTCATGAAGCTTAAGCAGTTGCCCTTCGAAAGAAACTTCTAAGAACATGAAAAGTCAAGACACAGACTAAAAGTTTATATAGTTTTACTTGAATTATATCCAAAACATATAAATTACAAGTTAATAACAAGATAATAAAAGTAAACAAGCAAAAATTTAAATAATCTAAATAATCATTGCACAAAAGAAGCTATACAAATGATCAAAAATCACATACAAATATTATCAATCCCATAACTCATAAGTGAAATGCAAATTATGAGATTATGAGTAGATTCTTCTATCTACTCATTATACTAAAAATTAGAAAAACTCAATAGTAAGTATCAACAAGGATGTGGAATTCTTACATACTGCTTGCAGGAAAGCAAAATGATACGGCCACTTGGCTAAACACTTTTAAAGATCTTATAAAGATAAATATAAACATTTGGGGGGGCAGAGTCTCATTCTGTCACTCTAGGTAGAGTGCTGTGGCATCATAACTCACAGCAACCTCAAACTCTGGCTCAAACGATCCTTTTATCTCAGCACTCCAAGGAGCTGGAATGACAGGAGCCTGTCACAACACTCAGTTTTTTTTTGTTTGTTTGTTTTGTTTTGTTTCTATTTTCAGTACAGATGGGGTCTCACCCTTGTGCAGTCTGGTCTTGAACTCCTGAGCTCAAGTAAAACACCTGTCTCCTCCATTCCCCAGAGTACTAGTGAGCTACCATGCCTGGCCAAGAAAAATATAAATTTATATGTTATTCACTCCTAAGCCTTTCCCCAAGAAAAATGAAAGCATATTTGCTCACAAAGACTTGCACACTGATGTTTATGTCAGCCTCATTCAGTATAGTTGCATCTGGAAGCAAATGTCTTAATTCCCAACTCATTTGTCGTATTTCTATTCAATGAATTCGTAGTCAGCAATACAAAGAAATAAACTATTGATACACACAACAAAATAGACAAATCAAGAAAACATTATGCTGCTGAAAAAAGCCATACATAAAATAAGCCATACACAAAATGATATGTGTTGCATAATGTCAGCCTATATGGGCATTATAGAAGCAATAAATCTAATCTAGAATAATAGCAGATGGATAGTTGCCTGATCACAGGCGGGAGGGAAAGTGGAAATCTTCTATAAGTGTACACGATGAAGCTTTTTGGTAGGATGGAAATGTTTTATAACTAGATTACGGTGATTGTATAAAATTCTCACATATCAATAAAGTGCATAAAATGGGTATATTTTATTACATGTAAAATACCAATCATTAAAGTGAATCAAAGGTTATATGACTATACATAAAATAATCATATTTCACTTTCTATGAAATTGTAATTTTATTTCCAGGGGAAAAATGCTATAGAGATAAATGTGAAAAAATTTTAAAACATAACAATCAATTTATATCTTTTTATAAGATCAAAAGTAAAGATGAAAATTATTGTAAATAAAGTAATTATAGCGGCAGCCTGAAAAATGCATGGCCAACAAAATGATTATTAATTTAAAATGGAGACTGCTTCATGATCCCAACAATTTCATTATGTTTCTCAGACAGAGGGATACTTAGGTTTTAAAAATCCTAATGTAGGTAACATTTGCCTTTCTAGAAAATAAAAATATTCACTAGGTATATGTTCTATAATTCCTCTATTAGGCATATATCCAGAAGACCAAAAATCACACTACAATAAAGATATTTGTATTAGAATGTTCATTGCAGCCTAATTCATAATTGCTAGGTCATGGAAGAAGCCCAAGAGCCCATCAATCCACGAATGGATCAATAAATTGTGGTATATGTACACCATGGAATACTATGCAGCCATTAAGAAAGATGGAGACTTTACCTCCTTCATGTTTACATGGATGGAGCTGGAAAATATTCTTCTTAGCAAAGTATCACAAGAATGGAGGAAAAAGTATTCAATGTACTCAGCCCTACTATGAAACTAATTTATAGCTTTCATAGGAAAGCTATAACCCAATTGTAGCCCAGGAACATGGGGAGAGGGAGGGGAGGGGAGGAGGGAGGGTAGGTGGAGGGAGGGTGATTGGTGGGATCACACCTATGGTTCATCCTGTAAAGGTACATGTGATCTCTCTAAATGTAGACTATAAATGTCTTAACACAGTAACTAAGAAAAAGACATGAAGGCTATGTTAACCAGTTGGATGAAAGTACTTCAAATTGTATAGAGAAATATTACACTGTACCCCATGATAGTATTAATGTACATTGCTATGATTTAATAAAAAAAAATATATTCTGTTTATCTCTATGTATTTATCCCAAATAAGCATACACTGTAGAAAGTTTGTTAGAAATACAATTATCTTATAATGCTATTGGTATTTAAAATGTTTTTCATTGTGTTGATCCATGGGAAATTAATTTGACGAATAATTTGAACGTATGCAAAAGGGAAACAAAATACCAGTATTAATGTGAAAATTTTAAGGTTATCCGTTTTAGAAAGGTGTAATCATAAATTCCTCACTTCTGGCCTGTAAAGTCTTCTTGATGATAGAAGACTTTAATGTAGGGTGGTGCCTGTGGCTCAAAGGAGCAAGGCACTGGACCCATATGCAGGATGTGGCAGATTCAAATCCAGCCCCAGACCAAAAAAAAAAAAAAAAAAAGACTTCAATGTGTGTGTCAGCCCTTTTATTTACATATGTATTTTCTTTTCATTACTCATTTAACTGTTTCCTTTCTTAGGATTCTAGTAATTACATCTGGACAGCTGATAGTTGATAATTAAAGTCTTAATTAATAACAGAAGTATACTAACTAAAAAACATAAAACTATCTTTTTCCAGTTTGACAGAGACAACCAGCTACATGATAGGGCAGTGAAATAAATAAGAACGGTTTCCCTTTTTCTGCCTTCTTTGGTATACATGATCCAAACAGGAAAATCCACTAAATATATTAAATTTGCAATTTGTTTCAATAAACGTTTTCAATTCCAGATTACGTGCTTGGTGAGAAATGCCCCTTCTCATGAAGTCTGTGTATGTGCAATTGAACAAAGTCTACTCTTGGGATAAATCCAGCTATTATCTTTAGATGGCCGACCATTTGCTACACCTGAAGACTAAACCATTATCACAATGTTGAGTGAGCACCACTCTAAGGGGTCTCCCTTCTGTCATTCTGGTGACACAATAGGCAACGTAATATATTCTTGGCAACTAGTCCCTTACTATCACTAAACAGAGCTGCACTTAGACCTGCTCCAATATCTGGCAAAGTGTCATTTTCCTTTAAGAGAAGATTTAAGGATCTACAGGCCAATGGCTTATCACCCCTTACGAGCTGCCAAAACTTATCTTAAATGATTCCTTAGACCTAAGTCCTGATATCTCATTTATTATGTTGTCTGAAATCTTTACACTACCTTGCCTCCTGGATTCAATAACTTCAATAATTTGTGTTTTTTTTTTTCTATTTTTTTGGTTTGCTTCCATAAAAAACTCTTTTAAAGTAAAACTATATATATATATATATATGTATACAAATATGTATATGTGTGTATGTATATATACACATATATATGGGAACTAGTTGCCAAGAATACATTACACATATATAATATATGAGATATATATATATATATATACACACACACACACATATATAAGGGACTAGTTGCCAAGAATATATTATATTACCTGCTATGACCCCAGAATGTAGAAGGGAGACTCCTGAGAGTGGTGCTTACTCAACACTGTGATAGAAATCATCGGTCATCTAAAGATAATAGTCGAATGTGTATAAACATATATATATTTCATTTTGCCAAAATTCCTAGCATTGCTTTTGGAACAAATATAGTAAAGGTTTGGTATCCATGAGGATTACTCCTAGGACCCCCTTACAGATACGGGATCTACAGATGCCCAAGTCCCTGAAATGGTGTAGTACCTACATGTAACTTACACATATAATCCCGCATGCTTTCTGTTAGATCTAGATTACACATAATATCCAATACAATGTAAATGCCCACACTACATAAATAATTGAGCCATATTTGCATTTGTATTATTTTATATTGCTGTATTATTATTTTTTAATTTACATTTAAAATATTTTGGTCAGTAGCTGGTTGAGTCCATGAGTGGAGAACCTAGAGATGTGAAGGGCTGATTGTATTAATTTACCTAGTGGCTATTAAAATATATCCTCTTCTTTAGGACGAGTCGTTGCTATGCAATTCTCCTATGTTCCTTATGACTAGACTTCTGCTTAAACCTAAGCCCTTAATGAATGATGGAATTAGCAACCAGTTTCCTTTTACTTTATTTTCTAGATTTTTTCCATATTGTCCTACTCTCTGCTTACTTTCTTTCTAATATCTAAAGTCAATAAATTTTCTCCTGGCCTCTAGGAAGAGAGCCTCTTAAAAGCTTCTGAATCCCACTTCTGCTCCAGTAAATATACCACCAGTAAAGTTCTCCTACCATTAACAACGAAGCAAAGATATACTATGTCTTTCTGAGAAATAAATAAAATACACTCCCTAGGAATAAACAGCACACTTTAGAAGCAATGCTAAAGCTTGGAGGTAGCTCAGTGAACTAAATCATACATTATTTGTTGTAATCTTTAATTTCCTAAGTTCTCTTACTTTTTCTGGAAGGTTAAATATTTGAAATTTATGTGGTAGTACTTTATTGAGACCCATATTAGTTCAACAAAACTTCATCTTTCAAAAAGCAATTTGGAAGCTTGAACAAGTTCACATCACATAAATAATTTGTGTCCTACTTTCTAATCAAAAGTACCATCTCTAGAAAGCCACTAAAAGAGGAAACGTTATCATGTTAAAGGTTTCTACATGACTTTCTTCTTGACTCATTCAAGGATAAAATACATACTCTATGTGGGATAAAATCATGTCCTTAGGTCCAATATGTAGCACCTACTACGTGTTCTAACAATATATTACATGAATAGAAATAGCGGAGTCCTATTCATGAATAATTCATGAGAATTTATAAATTTTCAGTCTTCTAAAATCAGAAATACGTGTATTGCTATTGATGATAAGGATATCAGCCCTCTCTATTATTCTCAAAGAAAAGATAGGATGGCTGTCCAACTATTCAGAGACAAAGTAAACTTATCTTTAAATAAAAGAGTAGAGTACTGTAAACAAATTTGTTCTTTGTACCTTATCAAATAGCTTACACACTACTACCTTTGTTTTTTAAATTGGATAAACTATTTCAGATAGAAGAATCCTTGTATTGCAACAGAAGGAAGGATGCCAGTGAGCTTGTGATCTGTCTATCATTTCCCCCACTTCTGAAACTCCAAATTAGATTATTTAGATGTGCTCTCAAAGAGGTTACCCCTGGAAACCACTTACAGACTTGCAGGGTACAGAATGGCTTGGCTGCTGATTGGTTTTAGCCTTGGGGGATGTCAGGCCAAGACACAGCAGTCTCCAGTGAGGACCAATTTGCTTCCCAGTGTGATGCTAGGTATTGCCTGTGGTCATTAAAGCCATATTTGGTAAAGGGCTTCACTTGTTTACCGATTGCCCTTTCATTAGCAGTGGAGACAATGAAGGTGGCCCAGTACAGTTTAAAATTTCCCTTTCAGACTTCCTAAGTTTAAATTAAGTTTTCTTAGAAGGCACTTACTTTCAGACTTTCTATGAATTTATCCTCCCCCCCATCTCCTTGAATAGTAGACTCAGGCCAGAGCTTTTGATTTTTTTTTTTAACTTAATGGAAGAAGTAAGAAATATACAATTGTTAGATAATCTATCGACTCATTCACCTGGTAGTTTAACAAGTTATAAATACGCAATAAAGTTCATATGTTGATAGTTAATCAAACAGATGATACTAAAGCTAAGAAGAATAACTATAAAGACATTTGATTATCAAAGAAATTTGCTGTAAGAGGTTTGTAACTAAAAATAAAGTGAGATCCTCTCAATATAGAATAGAAATTGATTTTAATAATGAAATAAATTAGAAAACCACAGTAATTTTTCTAGAAGCATAAATCAATGCAAGTCCATAGGCTTAAAGACACTGTTGGTGAATTAAAATTAAAAAAGGAATTCAAGAAATAATTTCAAATATCTTCATTGTATTCTCCTGGCTTCTAATGTCTCATGCGTTATTATGATACTGTTCTTTTTTGGGGGCCGGAGCTGGGTTTGAACCCGCCACCTTTGGTGTATGGGGCTGGTACCCTACTCCTTTGAGCCACAGGCACTGCCCTATGATACTGTTCTTAAAAAATTAGCGAAACATATTTAAAAAGCAAAAAAATCCATTTCTGAAAAATGTTTGTAAACTTAACAAGTTTATTTTAAATATTTGTACATTTAGGCCACAGTATGGATTTGGTAACTGCTTACTGAAAATGATTCTGGGCTCGGCACCTGTGGCTCAAGTGGCTAAGGCGCCAGCCACATACACCTAAGGTGGTGGGTTTGAATCCAGCCCAGACCTGCCAAACAACAATGATGGCTGCAACCAAAAAATAGCCTGGCGTTGTGGCAGGCGCCTGTGGTCCCAGCTACTTGGGAGGCGGAGGCAGGAGACTCGCTTGAGCCCAGGAGTTGGAGGTTGCTGTGAGCTGTGATGCCACAGCACTCTACCCAGGGGGACAGCTTGAGGCTCTGTCTCAAAAAAAAAAAAAGAAAATGATTCTGATAAGAACAGACATTATGTTTAATACAAATGACATTTTATGTGTTTATTTCTTTGACAAGTAACCTATTACTCAATCTTGTCCCATTTTTCAGTCAGATATTTTTCAGTCACAATATTTTTACATTTTGTTTTTTCCAGTTTCCTTATATAGAGATTTAGATAGAGTTAAATCTGGCCTATCAGTTCCATCAAGCTGATAGATCAATAATGATAAAACACAGACCACTGCAAAGACAACTTCCTAGATCCTGGGCACCCTGCTCAGCCTTTAAAATGCACTATTTTATTTTAGCTTCACATTAGCCATTTAGTGAAAAAAAATGGTCACCATACATCAGATAAGACTGAACTTCAGAGAGGTTATATATTTCTGACGCATTTGGTAATCATAAAAAGGCTATATCAGAATGTAAACACAGTCAGTTTGGATTCCAATTTCTCATCTTTCAGCTCTATCTCTTCTTTCTGACAAATGTTTAACTGCAAAGTAATCAAACTAATATTTTCACAAACCATTGAATCTCATGATTTCAGGGGACTCTGATGATCCAATCTTCCAGTCAAATATCTAATTTAGCCTTCTCTATAATCTCAACAAGATTGTCACTCAACTTCTCTTTAAACAACTTTCCACTGAAGGCCTCACTTGCCTAAAATGTAGCCCATTCTGCAAGGAAATCTTCACTTGTGCTGTAAGGGTACATGTGAAATTTGCTAAGTGTAGAATATAAATGTCTTAACACAATAACTAAGACAATGCCGTGAAGACTATATTAACCAGTTTGATGAAAATATTTCAAATTGTGTATAAAACCAGCACATGTACCCCATGATTACATTAATGTACACAGCTATGATTTAATTTAAAAAATGTTTCTCATAAGATTTTTTTTTCTGCCTTAGTTATACCCCTTTCTCACGAACTCTAGGTTGTCTCTCCCATTCTGAGACTGTACTTTTCTAGTCTCTCGGAGTTTTGAAAGAGACATAGATTATCTATAATGTACTGAAAATACCTTTACAAGTATGTATCTTCTCTTATTTACCCCTCACTGTATTTTTATAAAGTAGGTCTTTATTTTTCCCTTTAAAAATGGTCAGAGAAATTGAATAATTTGCTCATAGTTACTGCATAAATAAATGTTAGACCTCTCCGATAGTAACTATGTCTCTGATTCCAAATCCACTGTGCCCTAGAGAATCAGTTTTAGGAATTTACAATTCAATGGTTTTCTGCTTCACAATAGTTGCAATTATAACTCTCATTCATTTTTCACTCCTGTTTATTCTGCCCGTGTTTTGTTATGAATTGTAGGAACTCAAATATTTTTCAAGCTCTATTCACTTGGTTTTGTATGCTGCTTTATGTTTGCAAATAATTTAAGCAAGGCCTCCCTGATACCTGGACTAAAATATGTCCATTCAAATTAGGTTTCTAATCCAATTAGTTTCCTTTTTCCTTTTCTTCAGAAGCAAAATATATACTGAAGGAATAACTAGAAAGTTTATTGGACTTATGTAGAAAATACTCTAAAAATATGTTCATTGTGACTTAGAACTACCTTGTGAAGATAAAAAAAAATCATCACATGAAATGTTGGCACATATAATTTAGAATGAGAATATTTTCCATCTAACGATTAATGTCATGCTAATTATGTTGCTTTGTAAACATCTTTAAATCTTTATTTAAACTAATAATATTTTCCAATGAACCATATATTAATACTTTATGCATAAAATGGATGACCTCTTAAACTCAACTGTAGCAATGGGTAACAAATATAAGTTCAACCAATGTTAATTTTCATATGTTATAATTTTTATTTTATCATTCTTAATCATCAGTTCTTTTAAATGAAAAGATTATATTTGTTCATAATTTTCTTAATCAAATTCTTCCTTCATAAAAGGGTAATTCAATCTCATTTTCGATTTTTAGCATGAGATTTACTGCATCATACGTTAAAGTTTAAAACTCTGTGTTCATTCTCCACAGGTACAGATCTCATTCAAACAAAAAATTAATAGCTGATTCACTCAGACTCTCCATCCTCATAAATTGCAACCAACAAATTGGAAATAATTGTTAGATTTGAGCCATGTAATTAGACAGCATAACAAGATCTTTTGTCAGCTTGCCAAAAATAAAATTTTAACAAGTCATACATTATACCACAAAAAAAAAAAATCTTCTTCAACATGCCTATGAATGATAATAAAGAAATAGTACAAATTCAAACAATTAATTCTCCTGAACTATTCCACCGAAATTACTAATAAGGCATCTGGAAACGCAAATACAGGCATAAATTATTCCTATGTGAATTCAAAGTTTGAGACTATCATATTTTTTGTTCTAGCCTTAAGAATACTTAGTTTCATTAGTAAGGGCACGCTTTAAGCCTTTAGTTTATTAAAAGTTTAGATTCAACAAAAATACGTAAAATAAAATCATATTATATGTGTTAACACAATGAACAACTTATTTTAGATATTTTCATTGAGTGTAAACTTTCTAGAATTTTTTTTTATATAATACCTATAAGGTCACCTTCTTAATAAAAATAAATTTCTTTATATACACTATAATTAAAATTAAAATATTTAAATATAACTAAAATATTTAAAAATTAAATAATTAAAATATTTAAAATATAAAAGGTAATAATGAGTACTATACACATAAAATACAGAAGTTTTGCGCAGTGCCTGTGGCTCAAAGGAGTAGGGAACCAGCCCCATACTGTCACCTATAATTAAATAATTTAAATATTTAATATATAATATAATTAAAATA
>NW_003852402.1:32401421-32441280 GCF_000181295.1 Otolemur garnettii | reverse complement strand
ACCAGCCCCATACTGTCACCTATAATTAAATAATTTAAATATTTAATATATAATATAATTAAAATATTTAAAATATAAAAGGTAATAATGAGTATGATACACATAAAACACAGAAGTTTTGGGCAGTGCCTGTGGCTCAAAGGAGTAGGGAGCCAGCCCCATACTGTCACCACTTTAAAAGAACCTCCACAGTCTCAGGCCCTCGTGTATGTCTAGTTAAGGTGTGAGTCATATACTTTCAGATGACATTTAATTTTTTCATTATACTACATATTATATCTTGAGTGTCATCTCCCACTGAGGAAACTGTGTTAGAAAAATGAAGAAAGAAAGAAAGAAAGAAAACATTGCTGGGTACTGCAACAGTCACCTATATTCAGTATTTACCTAATACCAATTTCAACATTAATAAAGGATGTACAGCTTAGTCTAAATTTCCAAAGTATAAGTGTCATTTATTTATGTTAAAACACATCCTTAGTGGAAGCACAGTGACTTGTTCATAGATAGATTATTATTAAGTATTTTTGGAAAAAAAGAAATAAATAATGTTTTTAAAAGTACAATAACATGAAACTTAAAGTGGGTCTTTCGCGAAGGGGATTCACTGTAAATCAGACAAAATTAGGAACTGATGAACAATCCATACTGAAGATTATATGAAGGTTAAATGAAATGAAAAAATCTCTTTAAGCATTCAGGCAAAGAAAATCAGTTACCAACAGAAAAATAAAATCTAGCTGAGGACAATAGGATAATCTCCAGGGAGTTTCCAACAGAAAAGATTGTCATTCAATAATTTTCTGTCCAGCAGAGCTGCCATTCACATATGCATTTACAGAAAATATACCACCAATTCATTCTTTCATGACAGTGAAAGTAAAATTAAGCAATAGTTAAGGTTTCCTTAATATTTGTTAACTTGGTTATGAAAATAAATTCTCTTTCATAGTAAATGATAGACAGTATATGCATAATTATCAGTAGTCAACAAACATGCATTCTGTCAACAACACCAAAAGCAGAAAACAAAATGAGAAAAATAAATGGTATTAATGGGGCTTAATTTCTGTTTTACATGTCCAGTGAGGGCATGAGTCATTCTCATTGGATTGCCATTATATTTTCCCTGTCTCGTTCCTGGCACGTGGTAGAAACTTACTATTTATTGAGCGAGGTCCTCTGGTCAGGGGGATAAGGAGTAACTACAGCATCATCCTTGACATTGATGATTCCGGAAATACATACGTGTATATGCATACCTACTTGAAGGTAAGCATCGGTAGATCAAAATAATTCTTTATATTTGAAATCCTAATTTTATGTAATCTTTTTAAAAAAAATTAATGAATATATATATTTTTTGAGACAGAGCCTCAAGCTGTCACCCTGGGTAGAGTGGTGTGGCATCACAACTCACAGCAACCTCCAACTCCTGGGCTCAAGCAATTCTCCTGCCTCTGCCTCCCAAGTAGCTAGGACTATAGCTCCTGCCACAACACCTGGCCATTTTTGGGTTACAGCAATCATTATTGTTTGGCGGGCCTGGGCTGGATTCAAATCTGCCAGCTCAGCTGTGTGGCTGGCACCTTAGCTGCTTGGGCCACAGGCACCGAGCCAATTTTAAGTAATCTTAAATCAGACTCCATGATGATAAGGTGATGTGATTGGGGAACTGGCAAAAGTACTGTATAGATAGGGAAAATGTTGGATTTCTGGGACTAAGGAGAGGGGTTAGAGATTCAGTGGGGAAAAAAAAAAAGTAAACTTGCAGAAATACATTGTGCTTGAGATGGCAAAGTTCTGAAAAGAATGACTTTGTAAGTATTTGTAAAAACAGAGGGCATTATGATCCAGAAGACGGAGTTTATATGAAGAGATTGGTTTGCCAAATACTGCCTGATGAACATAAATCTATCTGCTTTGGAACAGGTAAGGAATTACGGGATCCGTGGTCACCAGGACCTAAAACATAGGGTTCTACATATTTTCCTTTACTAATAAAATAATATTTCATATCAACTTTAAGGGGTGAGTCCTCAAAGTGGACTACGCTATATAAACAAATGCATATTTTCATCCTTATCCCACTGTAAATGCATAACATTATGGATTATTGAATTATCTTTATATTGTTCATGTATACTAAAGTATGTATGTTTTTAAACATATATAAAACTATAATAAATATTCTTATTTTCCCATTTAATTCCCATGAAATCTAAAATAAATTCCAAAACATAAAATATCTGTGCTTCTATAATAAAGTAGAAGAAAAGAGCTTTAAGAAATTTGTTGAAATACTGTTTTGAGGAGAGAATATTTACTTTCTCAATTTATTTCTGCCTCTCTCTTTTCATTTTTCCTCCCTTTCTTTGCTCCTCTTTTTCTCAGGAACATAATACAGCTCCCTTCAGATCTCATTATATCCATTGTCTGATGAACGTTAAAAGAAAATCTCTGAAAGAATGTCACTCTCACTATCTGGATAATTACTCTTGGTTCAAAAATAAAGGACTCAGGGCCTCTCTCTCTTGGGGTTGTGGAGGGTCCAGGTTTTCCTCAGGCAAGGATGGAGGCCAACAAAAGCCCCTAAAGACCATTGTCAGGACTGCCATGAGTGGGCAGCCTTGTTTTCCTGCCTCAGTAATTTGGAGGAAAAAATATATACATATACACATACACACATATATCAGACTCAATATCAAAAAAAAAATAATCCCCCAACAATTGAGTGTAAGTAGTTAAAAAATTATAAAACACAATGTCATCTTTGGTAAAAAAAAAAAAAATATGAATAGAATGTACGTGGCAACTTTTATGAGAATATGTTTTCTTCTGCAGATACAGAATACTCATTATCCAAACATCTAGATTAAATTTGAATGGGGAAGTTTGTTCTAGATATATCTGGAAATACTGTTATCACCAAAATCAAACAGAGGAAAGACAACAGAGAGAGAAAATGTTAAGAAATGCTTTATTATAATCACCTAACATAGACATAAATAAAGTAACATATTAATGAACAATAAATAGACCACCTAACCAGGCACTAAATAAAAAACCCAGAGAACTACTGAAGATTTGAACTACCAAAGTATTGGAAAACCAAAAATTTGTAATGAATATTATAAAAGAACTACATATCACTTTGATGACAAATGTAAATTATTATAAGTATGTATATATATTTATACAGTCTATATATATATATATACAGTCTTTGTCACCCCTGGTATAGTGCTGTGGTGTCACAGCTCACAGCAACCTCAAACTCTTGGGCTCAAGTGATTCTCTTGCCTCAGCTTCTCGGGTAACTGTGACTATAGGCACCCGCCACAATGCACAGCTATTATTAGAGAGGGGGTCTCGCTCTTGCTCTGGCTGGTCTCAAACCAGTAAGCTCAGGACAATCTACCCACCTCAACCTCCCAGAGTGCTAGGATTACAGACATAAGCCACCACGCCTTACCCTTTGTTTGAATAGTGAGTTTACCATATTCACCTAATTAATATAGGGGCGTTGTACTTGACATTTACATTTATATTAAATAATAGTTTTTAATTGTACAGTTGCTTGATTTTTCAGTCTAAATGTCTACAGATACTCTCCTTCACTGAATATGCTTTGATCACCTTTCACATATAACGTAGTGTACTAGAGGCTTACGTATATCAAGGTTTCTCACTCTGGGCACTTTTGACATTTGGGGACAGATAATTGTTTCTTGTGAGTATTAGGATTCTCCAGAGAAACAGAATCAATCAGGTATGTGTTAGTTTGTTTGTAAAATTATAAACAATTGATTTATACAGTTAGAGAAGCTGATAAGTCCCAAAATCTGGAGGGTGACTCGGCAGAGTAAGTATCTACAAAAAGTAACAGTTCAGCTGAAGTTTGAAGGCAGGAAGAAGCCAATGTCTCAGTTAAAGGCAGTCATGCAGGAAAAATTATATCTTACTCAGGGAATGTCAGTCTATTTATTCAATTTATGCCTTCAACTGATATAATGAGGTCCACCCACATTACGGTAACCAATCTTCTTGACTCTGTCTACTTATTTAAATGATAATCTTATCCAAAAACACCTGCAAAGAAACACCCCCCCAAAATGTTGGACCAAATAACTAGGAAGCATGTGGCCTAAGCAAGTTAACGTGTAAAATTATCCTAATTTGGAAGTCTGCCTTATGCCTTGTAATATGTTGAATAGCACATTAGCCTCCTCACCGTAGATACCTAATCTCTCTTCTTCAGTTGCAATAGCAACAACAAAAATATTTCTAGTCAGTGCTAAATGTCCGCCGGGTGACAGAATCACCTCTAGTTGGCAACACTGTCATGCATTATAATTGATAATCCTCACTATAGATTGGCTAAGGACGTAATATTATTTTCATTATACAAAAGGAAAACTGAGGCTCAGAGTTATTAGGTAATGTGCCAAATACAAAATGCTAACTCAGTTACAAGGTTGTTATCTAAATCTGTAATGCGTCTATCCGAGTCCAAACGGCAGTCTATTTTCAGTTCACAATGGCAGTTGAAAATTGGGATGGAAGCTCAGGAGACAAGTCTGGATGAGTGAGTAAAGATAGTCTACAGAAAATAGCTGAGGCTATAATTATAGACAACCTTTACTTAGGAGAAACAATATAATTATTAGCTTCAAGGGAAAGGAATGCTGTATGAATGAAAACATGGGATTGCAGAGTAGCTGATGTAAACCTACCAGCTGAGCTGAAATTTAAACATAATTGTGACAAGGTTTATGAGTAGTTGAATATCTATTGATGACCTGAATGTCTTACTTATTCTTTTATAAAATTTGAAATATTCAAATACAAACGATATCCTCCAGAGTGTTCTTGTGTGTGTTAGAATTTACTAATATATGAACACTAATACATTAGCCTAAGAAAATAGTGACTAACAAAAAAGGAGTCTGGAGTAAATAAAGGACATGCAGTAAGCAAACTTCAGGAGTAAATCACACACATAGGATGAGTTCTTCTGGGGAGAGAAAAAGCATAGAAAAGCATAGAAAACCCATCTTCATTCTCAAAAAGTAAGCAAAATTGATGGAAAAATAGTAATTGGTCATATCCTGGCCTTTGATCACAAAATTATGATAAATAAGAGAATTCCCTACGGTTTTGTTTGCAATATGTGGTAGCTATTCTTTGAGATGGTATCCATTCTCTTGTTTAGTCTCCCTCACATTGAATAGAATGGAGAGGTGAAAAAACAGGTTAATTCAGAAATCACAAAGTATGGCTTCCAAGGGTAAGTCTTTGAAGTCGTGGTGGTTTCCACTGTTTTCTGTTAGGTGACTCACTCTGGAGAAAGCCAGCCCCATAAGGAGACATTGAAATGCTGAGAGAGTCTGAGTTTCCTGCAGAGAACTTACCTTACCTTGCCAGGCAATAAAGAATCTATGTGGGAAGCAGTTCCACAAACCCAAGTTAAGCTTTCACATGACTGCAGTCAGTGCCAACATCTTGACTGAAACCACAGGAGATACTCAGAGCCAAAACCACCTAGTTTGAATTTGGGTATTCATATTTTTGCATTTGTGTCTCATGCCTCTGAGAAACTGAGATAATAAATGTTTATTTTTGTTTGAAGCCACTGAATTTGAAGTGACTTGCTAGGCAGCAGTAGGTAATGAATATAACATCCATTTAGAGCTAGAGCAGGGTGAATGAGGTGCCTAAAATATTCAGGCGATCACGTTTACTTGGCCTATCTTCATCATGCATACTCCAACCAAGATTTCCAAATTGAAAGAGAAAGGCTATCTCAGGGGGTCAACTTCTAAGACATTTTTCATTGAAGTTATCTATGCTTCTACTGAATGTTCGAGTTCAAGGAGCTCAAATAGAAGATTGACCTAAGATAGTAAAGTAAGAAAAATTAAACCCTCTGTACCGTGCATGTTGTTCTCAGTAGGGAGACATAGTCTAACATAGGCTGGGGGAAAGAATGCTTCCCCAAAAAGTTTTCAACTGGAACGAACTTAAATGCATTTTAGCTAGTGTAAATATGCTTTGAACATCAAAATTATTTCATATAAAATCAAGCTAACTTTATGAAAGTCAACCAGAAGTCAGAACATCATAAAATTTATGTACTACGATCAATTGGATTTATTGATGACTGGCAAACACTAGATGATAGATTATATGAGAGTTCAAAAATCTCCTTAAAAAGTTCAGAATGATTGCTCAAAGATGGCATTGACTTTATTGTTGAAATAATCCCAATGTAAGCACCATCATATTTGGAATCTTACCCAAAAAGTAGCAGAAAATGGCAAATTAAAGTTCCTTGATCAATTACTCAGTAAGTCTAGGTTTTACAAACTACAGACTTGTAAAAATAAATAAATAAATAAACTATATGCAGAGGTAATTTTAGAAGTCAAATGATATTTTAAATTAAGTATTAATTAGTCTAAAGCTATTCTAAGTGATAGTAACTTAATTGTAACTTCCAAAAGACACATATGTTTAATGATTTATAAAAGTGTTTCAATAATGGAAGCCAGCACTGATTCATCCCCAACTAGGTAATTACTCCTACATGAAGCTTTATGCTTTCTTTATCGCTTTATAGAGAAATAAATGTAGTATTTCAGGCTGGTGCCATTTCTGTGCTCATTTCTGGTTGATGTTCCTGGCATTTATCATTCCCATATAGATCATCTAAATAGTTATTAAAATATTCCTAAAGATACATCTGAAGGAAAGCCAAATCCATACTCTTTAATAAAAACATGACATTTAAACATCTACGAATGTCTAAGAAAAAAATTTCAGTAACTAGAGCAGTGGTTCTCAAAGTGTGGTCTCTGAACCAGCAACACCAGTATCACAAGGGAAATTGTTAACAAATGTAAACAGTTGGACCCCGCCTTAGACATGCTAAACTGAAATTCTGGGTATGGGGCTCAACAATATGTCCCTTGACAAATCTTCCACGTGATTCTATGGACACTAAGGAGTGAGGCGGAATCCAAATATAGAAGAAATTTGACTTATAAACAATCAGAATGATGTATGCTGATCTGCAAAAACAAAACATCTTATATTCAGGAGATGAATGGGACAAGGTTTTGACTTAGCCTTACCAACCACCCCTAAATTAGAAATATATACTCTGTTACTCAACCAAAATCCAACAAAAACACAAGAGGCATCGACTATTTGACTACGTAGATTCTACCTTCTGAAACAGCCAGAGTTCTAACTTAATTTCTCTCCTAAAGTTACCTTTCTTACTGTGCAGATGCAGAGGGTAAATTGCCAGCACACAGAATTCTTGCAATGCATTATAGACTGAAAAGTGATGCCAGTAACTCTGATAATACAGGGTCCTGATTATGGGAGATTTTCTTTGAGTAGAGAAAAAGAAAAATTCATACTGAAGGCTACTTTATCACAGAAGAATGTGGAAGAGGCAAATCTAATCTGCTCCATTCAGAAGATTCATATAAGCTGGGGAACATTTCCTTAAAATACGACAAAGCTCTCTGTACACAATGAAAGGAGCTGACAATATTAATCAAGTTTTAGTTTCTCAGCGCTTATCTGATTTTTCCTGCAGGTGCATGCTACTGGACACCTAATTTTTGGCTGAAAATTCCTTTTCAGTAGTAACCCTCTCTGTGAACTTTATCTGTATTGCTCATTATCTGATCTATTTGCCGTGTCCCCTGCCTGTGTTGGCCCAGAGCGAATAATTCTTACAGCATTTTGTTGCCAAGCATTTATAATAATTATCTCCATTTTCCTGCCTTGCATTTTGGTGTGTTATCATTGAATATGTATTCTTTCCTCCCTATCTCCTTGAGAGCAGTAGCTGTGCTTTTTATCTCTGCCACTGAACGTCCAGAAACTATCAGAGTTTAATGTGCTGTAGAAACTTAATATGCTAAATATACATGGATTTAATTGATGAAAAAATAGGATACATGAATACTTGATGATAAAATTGCTCATGTTTGTGTCGGTTTTTATGAGATTCTTGTGAACTATTATTATAATTGACATATGGTAGGCACGTAAAAATGGATGCTTAATAAACTTCTTCTAGTAATTTGTTGAAACCCTGTTTTCCAATCAATTATTTGCCTTTAAATTAAAAATTCAACTTACAAGTATTTTTACAAGTATGTTTATGATTTCATACATTCATATTAAGTTTTTGCCCTTTGGGGGGAATATTCTCTGTAACTCTGACCATAAAATGGCCTTCCACTATTTTTTTCTTAAGTATAAATAGTACTATGTTTGTTTTCTTTTGTTAATAGTTACCTCTGGTTTCAGAAGTTTTATTTCGTTCATTTGGGATAAGTTCATTAAATAATGAACTGCAAAGATTCCTTTTCCTAATATTAAGGGAGGTATTGAGTACATTTCACACACACGTGTATCCAAGAAAGCTCAAAAAAGATAAAATCATCAAGACAAAATTACACAGCATTAGTTTAATATACCTAGTTTGGATATTTTTCCCCTACAATTTCATTTTGAAATGTGATTCTCAGTGTTGGAGGTAAGGCCCAGTGGGAGGTGTTTGGGTCATGTTCACTCATGAATAGTTTATTGATAACTTAACGGTAGTGAAAACTGATTATGTAAAAGAGCCTGAAATATACCATGTAATACTATTTAGCTAATACTAATACTATTAGCTATTTAAAAAGATGGAGACTTTACATCTTTTGTATTAACCTGAATGAGGTTGGAACACATTCTTTTTATATTTTCTTCATTTTTATTTATTTATTTATTTATTTTTTGAGACAGAGTCTCAGTCTGTTCCCCTCATGTTGTGGCATCACAGCTCACAGCAACTTCTCACTCTTGGGCTTAAGCAATTCTCTTGCCTCAGCCTCCCGAGTAGCTGGGACTATAGGTGCCCACCACAACTCCTGGCTATTTTTTGTTGCAGTTTTAGCTGGATAAATTGTTTGAACCCGCCACCCTCGGTATATGGGGCCAGGTGCCCTACTCACAGGTGTTGCCCCACATTCTTTTTAGTAAAGCAACACAAGAATGGAGGGGCAAGAATCCAATGTGAAGGCAGTAGATGATCTAATACAAGGGATGGGGTAGGGAAATGAGGGTATTGGGGAGAGGGGAAAAGGGAGGGGGATGGGGGGTCTCAGTGTATAGCACACCTCTTCAGAGAGGGACACAATTATAAGAGGGACTTTACCTAACAATTGCAATCAATATAACCTAATTCTTTGTACCGTCATGAATCCCAAACAATAAAAAGATAAAAATGTAAAAGAGCCTGACATTTCCCTCCCCTCTTTCGCTCTCACTGCCTTTCTTGTCTTTCTGCCTCCTGCTCTGAGGGGAGGCTCCCTGCAACCCTCACCAGAAGCAGACACTGCTGCTGTGCTTCTTATGCAGCCTGCAGAACCAGGAGCCAAATAAAATTACTTTCTTTGTAAATGCCCAACCACGGGTATTAATTTACAGCAACATAAGCAGACCGACACACCTCCTATGTTAATGGTATAGTAATACTACAGTATTTATATTGATAGCATAGTAGTCCAATATTATTGGTTGAATACATTTTTTAGGAGGTCACTACCAAGTTTCAGTTTCATACGTTTGCTTTATTACAAGGCTTGAAGTATCCAGATCAACTCCCAGAATGGAAAGTCCAGATTAACTCCCAGAATGGAAAGTATCTGAATATCCATATAATTAAATTTAACAAATTTTCTGAGATGATTTTGTTCTTCTTTTTTAAATGATATGTGTTTCAACTTACAGAATTTTTTAAATAAAGATAATGAAAATATATTACATTCTTACTACATTCCAGGGGTAGTACAGAAGATTTGAACCTACTTGTAATTTATATATAAAGCTTCTAAGATAATTTTTAGCTACCCTATTTTACAGAATAGGAAACTAACTGATAGAGAATGTCAGTATTTCTGTAAGGAGACATTGCCAATCATCACCCTAGAATTATACCTGTCTATTTGATTCTAATAATACACCAGTTAACTCTTGGTGTGTAACCAACTACCTTAAACCTAGGGGTTTAAAACAACTAATCTGTAGCATTTTCTTCATTCTATGAAGGCAGGTGATCATTCTTTGAGTCTAACCTGGCTCAGCCGATCTCTCTGGCCAGGTGGGGGCTCTCTGAGGGCCATGTACTGTAGTACAATCTCACTCACAGATCTTGCAGTCGGCCCACTGCCAACCACATTGCCTCAAGTTCTTCTATTATTATTTTTTTCTTTTTTTGAGATAGAGTCTCACCATGTCACCCTCGCTGTCTCACTGTGTCCACAGGACGATATCAGCATTCTATGTGGAGCCAGAGGACAAGTTCTGTTTCCTAAGGACTTTTTCACCTCCTTTGATATATTGGCTCATGTCTCATGGGCCAAACAAGCCTCAGCTAAGCCTAGATTCAAAGAAAGGAGAAACTTCCCACTATGCAGTTTTTAGGACAAAGTCTGAATCTTACTTTTATCCGAGTAATCTCAATTGCCTATATGTTAGATGCAATCATATTTCTGCATGTATATTGAGAAGACATCCAATATTCTCACAGCAGGTACTACAAGTTTGATTATTTGTTTGAGGACATATACAGTTGCACAGAAATAAGTCCAATCCATTCAATCACATTTTAATAACAATTTACAAAACAATATATCAGTTCTTGGTGGAATTATCTGTACCATTTATTTTTCTCTAAAATCTCAGTTAATCTCCATAAGGATCATCTTAGGTTTCTGCATGTTAATTTTAGTTAGCTACTAATCCAGAAGCAGAAGCCATTTCACAGTCAAAGGAATATATTGATTGTAACATAGTGCCTATAAAAAAATGTTGGTTATGGTCCTCAATCTGTATGCTGTAGTACACATGTAACTGAAAACCGTTCAGTGCTTATCTCTAATGTAAACAAGGTGTTTTTGCTACACTTGTAATGTCTATTAAATAGAACATTGCTTGGCCAATCAAAAAAATGTACTATGGAAGAGGATACAGCTTGCTATAACTAAGAAAGAAAAGGCATAACGTAGCACACAGAAGCAAAGACAAATGATTATCCCGTGGAACCTGGAAAAACATTGCCTTATTTGTAGTGGACACGGAGAGCCAAAGGACCTCTGAGCAAGATGATTTATGGCTTGGGGGCCGACCCTCCGGCAACTCATCGGAGGTGCTCCTTGCAGAGAAAGAGCCGGAGCCCACAGCAACCCTTAAGCATGCAGTCATTGTCTAATACTCCCCTCACCTGCTATGTACTGTCTCAATAAAAGGCTACTGTGGAGGTGGCTCGGGGCTACCCCGCATTCAAGGTCAGCCCACCTCCTGCAAGCTTGTGCTTCTAGTCAGTGTCATGCCTGGTTCCTTCCTGCAGCAACCGAGACTAGGGCTGAAGGGGTCACGACACTTACTAGTGAATTGCGGCCTATGGTTAGGACACTAAACTGTTGTACTCACACAGATACATTTTTCTGAGAGATGTTAATAACATGATATCTGAGTTTGCTGGCATATTCACCACCATCCCTTTTAAAATTGAATAGTGGTGGTTGCATAATCACTGCTAACTTGTCTAATTTTTTTTCAATCTTCGAATTCTTTCAAGTTAGTGTCCAAAATTTCTAGATCTACAGTGTGCTTTGAACTCAGAAAGATGAACAAACACGTCTCCACACGCATCCAGAGGGATAAATTAAGTGATGATTATTCAATTCGCAAACTGATTCGTCACAGTATTCTTTTCAATAGCCACCCTCTGGCATATTAAAATGTGAATCGATTTATAAATGATGATTTATACACTTGCGCAGAGAGTAATACAACTTATTGACATGAAGGCTTCATTGTAAAACTCATAAAATATGAGTCCATTTTTCCAAAATAGATGCAGTAGCAATTGGATAATGCAATGTAATGTTTCTTTCTAAAATGGTTGCTACGAATTGTAATTTTGATAACCTCAAGGAGATGCCTTATTACAAAATATTCACTTCAACTAGAACTCAGTCTTTAGCTCAGTATAAGTTGAATCACTTTGCATAACCACAGGCTGTGTCTCTTCTAAATAAAGTACATGTTTGATATTACATCTTCTTGCCAGATTAGATGACAAGTAATATTCAAATCGCAAAATCCTCTTCCATAAACAAGCTGTTACTATAGTGCCAGATTATGATTTTTTTCAATTACCATATGTTTCTAAATGTTTGCTTAGGATTTTAGAAAAGTGTGGCTTTTTCCTGCAAGCAATAAAATAAAATAAACCTTTATTTTGATAATATTTGAAAGAGTATAAATGCATGAAAGTAGAAGAAAAATGATCTTTAGATCTCAGCTTGATACGCTGGAATTACAGTATTTGGAACTGGAAGAAGTTGAAATTAATTCAGAAAGCCAATCAGGCTCACCATTAATATAAAAAAGTAAAAGTAGTAAGAACATTGTTACAAGACAAGTTACATTACATTTATGAAAATGTTCGTAAATAACAATATTTAAAGCTTTAGACTGTTTTTAGTTTTAAAAAATCTAGAATGTTTTCTTTTTTTCTCAAAGTGTAATATAAATTTGTTAGAAATACTTTCTTTGTCTTACTTGCCATGTTTTCCACAAAGAACTTAATTTAATAGATCCCATGTTCGTGACCTTGCCCTTTTGGTTAGGTTCATATTACTATGATTATATCAGAGCCACATAATTCTAGAACTGTATAAATCTGTGTAACTGAATTTCAGACTGAAAGACTTAAGCTTATGTTGTTCTCTGCTATTATCTTGTCTATCGTATCATTTAACATTGAGCAAACAATTTTAATCATTGATTTTAAAGAACAGTTTTTTGAATCTTTTCTAAGCTTATAAAGTTTTGTCACTATTTATAACTATGTTCTTAAGTGGACAAAAGATAAAATAAACATCCACATATACTTTATACTTATATGTTATGTAAGTGCTGGTCTAGGATACGGAGGAAGAATAAGTTCTGTTTTTCTATCACATATCTGCAAGGATGGCCACTGAGTAGGAGATAAACTTTCCATTGAAAGGTAAGACAAAAAGGAAAATAATAATATATCTTCAAACGTTTTTGACATCGTAATAGGTTTTTTGATAGGCTTCCAGTAAAAGTGGTCTTTGACTTAAAGGTCAGAAAGTTAAACAGAGGTAAGTAATTTTTGTGTGTGTTAAGAGTGTATAGGATTATATTTTACCTGCTGTGAAAAGTGTATTAACTCCGACACTTAAAAATTTTTTTTTTTTCCCACAAAGTTGTAAGAACAGGGACACAAGTACATTTATCTGAAAAGTACACTGATTAGAAAACTGAAACGTCATGGCAATTTTCCAAAATTATTTGCGACAGCACCCTAACTCATAAGGCATCCCCGAGCAGGTTGTTTCTATATGCCACTTAAAGGTGATATGGCGAGGACGGAAATGGCGGAGAAAAGGTAGGAGGAGAACGGAGTGGCTTATGCCCACACTGTTATCTTTGAAATTTTTCCTTCAAGGTTATTTTAAGCACATTTAACACATAAAGTGTGTTTATTCATCAGTATGCCAACATTGAAACATTTTGTAAAAAGTTAATCGCCAGGGCGAATCAAATAAAATAATAAATGTCTCCATTAATGTCCCATAAATTCTCGCTCCTTTTTTCCTACATTTTTAACTTAAATTGGCTATAATGATGTTCATGAGGTTTTTTTCCCCTCAATTTTAGAATAAAATGTGTCATATCCGAATTTTTTCTCTTATTTCAAGTTCCGGTAATTGTAGCCTTGGCCAACATGAAGGGTTCTTTTTTCTCCTACTCCATCTTTGTCCCTCTTTCCACCTTTTCTCTCCCCTTTCCCTTGTCCTCATCCTCCTGCTCCTCTTCTTCTTCCTACTTTTACTCTTCCTTTTATCTTATCAGGTCCAATACCTCTAAATTATTTATAACAAATCTAAATGTCCAAGAAATTATAAACTTCACTAAGGCAGGTTTATGCCATTGGTATCTTACTTGTGCTTCTAAAAATGTCTATATCACATATAGGAAGCACTCGAAAATATTCCAATTTTACTTAACATATATGACAGTCTACTTTCTAAACTCACACTTGTTGCATGGTGATTAAATAACTATTTGTTAATTTTTGAATATCACTTGGAAAAAAAAGAAAACTAGAGCAGAGTTAAATGATCTGAATATATGATCGCAGTCAAAAACCAGAATCAGAAGTGATGGGATTAAATCACTGGGGACAAAACATTCTGACTTTTGCCAAGTCGTATCTAGTTAGGTAAACCCAACCACCAAAAAAGATAATTAAACCATTTTCTCTAATTGTGGAGATAAGGAGGAACTTCTTGAAAATATCCGAGCACATAATGTATTTTACAAGGAAAACAGATTTCCCTGCCTTGAATGCCTCCTGGTTAATATTTTAATTGGGGGGTTCCTTTTTGTAGTTCATCTGTCAGTTCAAATGCCAACTTTAAGGGATGTCTACTCCCATTACTCTATCTAAAGAAGTTTTCCCATCTCCATATTACTCTTAGCTCTTACTATTTTCAGACACCCGCCCATACACACACACACATACACACACACACACCACTTTATGTGTACCTGTAGTTACCCATCTCCCATAATGGAAGCAAATTTTATGGAGGAGATCAGACAGAGAACTTAAACTCCACATTGTTGAGGTTATTTGTCTTTTTTTCCTGATTTTTTAAGTGCCACACATACAGTGCTTAATGAATATTTGTAGACTTATATCAGGCCATCTATAATAGGGCTATCTTTCAAGAGATCCTTTTTTTTTTGATATTATTCCCTTGGATGAAAATATAACAGTTAAGACACTTCTTAAAAGTGATTCTTTATCTTTCTCATAATTCCTTTTACTATGTAGTTAGCCCCAAATTCCGTAATGCTTTAACAAATTCCCAAACATTTATGCAGGTGCAGCTTCATGAAATGAATTGGCTGAATTGATACCTGTTTACTGTTTTACTGTGGACGATGTGAAACAAAATGAAGTCAGACAAACGAACACCTCAGACAGGATCAAAGATAATGCGTGTATTAGTGGCTAAAGGCATAAATTCTGTAACTACAATGAATTAGTTTTAAATCCTAGGTCCTTTCATCATTAAGCATGTGATATTGAGCAACTTATGTGATCACCAGCTAAACCATAGTCTTCTCTCTTTTTTTAATTTTAGTAAGTCTTCTTACCTGTGAAATAAAATAAAAATTACTCAAATGTATTTTGTGAAGATTAGGTAACACAATATATGTAAAGTACTTAGAACGCTATATAGCATGATACATAAACAGAGTGAAGAACAAATCTTATGATCATCTCAACATGAAAAGCAAAAGATTTGATACAAATTCAACATATCTTCATGATAAAGATGCTGAATAAATTAGGTATAGAAGAAAGGTACCCCTGAGTAACACAGACCATACATGACAACACCTAAGGTACCCCTGAGTAACACAGGCCATACATGACAAAACCTAAGGTACCCCTGAGTAACACAGGCCACACCTAACATCACACTGAATAGGAAGATGCTAACAGATTTTTCTCTGAAAATTGAAACAAAATAAAGATGGTTATTGCTGTCACTCTTATTCAACATATTACTGCTAACCCGAGCCAGAGAATATGGGCAATGGAAAAATAAAGGCCATTCAAAAGGGAAAGGAAGAAATCAAATTTGGTTTTTCCATAGGTTATGTGAACTTATAGTTAAGTCCTAAAGCCTCACCCCAATACTGTTAAAACTGAAAAATGAATTTAGTGATGTTGCAGGATACAAAAATCACCATATGAAACTCAAAAACTCATTTTTGTTATTAGTGTTATGTATACTAATAATAAAATAGCTGGAAAACATATCAAGAAACCAACTACATTTGCATTAGTTGTCAAAAATATATGTTAATAAGTTTAACGAAGGAGATGAAAGACCTCCACAACAAAATCCACAAATGACCAGTGAAAGAAATTGAAGATGATAAAACCAATGAAAAAACATCCTATGCTCATGTAGCGGAAAAATTAATATTGTCAAAATTACCATACTACCCATTGTAATCTACAGATTCAATGCAATCATTATCTAAATACCGATCACATTCTTCAGAGAAAAAGGAAAAGTAATATTAAAAGTTCTATGGAACCAGAAATAACCTAGACCAGCCAAGGTAATCCTAAGCAAAGTAATAAAGCTGAAGACATCACTTTTCCTGACCTTAACATACTATGAAGCTGTAATGACCAAAACAGTATGGTCCTAGCATAAAAACAGGCACAAAGGCTGATGCAGCTGAATTGAGGACTTAGAAATTAATCCATGTATCTATAGACAATTGGTTTTTGACCAAAGCATGAAGAACACCCATTGGGAAGTACCGGGCTGATCAATAAATGGTGCTGAGGAAGTTGGGTATTCATAAGCGTAAGAAGAAAACTCCTTACCATATGTAGAAATCAACTCAAAATGAATCAAACACCTAAATTTAGGACCTGAAAATAGGAGACTACTAGAAGAAAATATAGGACAAATAGTTTAGTTCACTGGTCTAGGAAAGGAGAGTATGAATAAGTATTCAAAATCATAGGCAAAAAAAAACAAACATAAACAAATTGTATCATATCAAACTAAAAAGACTTTCACATAGAAAAGGAAACAATCAACAAAGTGAAAAGACAACCTGCAGTATTAGAGAAAATATTGACAAATTATTCTTCTAATAGAGGGTCAACATGCAAAATATACAAGAAACTCAATTATTTCAATCTCCTCTTCAATAAGACTGAAAAATGGGCACATGTTCTGAACAGGCATTTCTCAAAAGAGGACATAAGAACATCTAGAGAATTTAGGAGAAAATACTAATCATCACAATTTAACAGGAAAATGAAAATCAAAATCACAATGAGGTATCATCTCACCCCCATTTGAATGACCATTATTAAAAAGATAATAATGCTGGTCAGTATATAAAGAAAATGGAATTCGTATACATGGTTTAGTGGGAATGTAAACTAGTACAGATATTATGTAGAACATTAGGGAGGTAGCTCAAATAACTATAAATAGAATGAAAATAGGATGCAGAAATCCCACTACAAATGTAGTATATTCTCTGCATCTCCATGTTTATTGCAGAATCCTCACCATAGCTAAGATATAGAACCACTCTAAGTGTCCAACAACAGAGGAACGGGGAAAAAAAATTGGTACACATACACAGGGAAGTACTATCTATTTATAGAAATGAATGAAATCCTGTCATTTATGGACAGGACATGGAGCACATTATGTTAAGTGACAATCCAGGAACAGGAAATTAAATTTCTCATGTTTTTACTCATATGTAGAGTCTAAAAAATATTGATCACAAAAAGTAGAACACAGTATACTAGAAGCTCAGAATAGGAGAAAGAGAGATACAAGAAGAAATCTGTTACTTTTTTTGCGTTATTATTATTGCTCAATATTTTGTTGCAGCCATTGTCTGATTTCTTTCCTGAATGTATTTATCTTCATTTGTTCTTTAGGAGGTTTCTGTTTCTGATCCTTATCTTAAACATTGTTATGTTATTAAATTTTAAGCCTTTTAATTTTGTGAAGGCAAAAAGGGGAAACCAAATAAACACATGTATATATATGTATATATGTATAGAGAAAATTAAAATGAATAAATAAAAGAAGATCAATGGTACCTGGGATTACTCAATCAATATTTGTTAAATGAGTAAATTTAAAAAAAAAAGAAATTTGTTAACAGATAGAAAATTACAGCTAGATAGGAGGAACTATTTTCATTGTTCTGTACAGCTGCAGGATGACTGTACTGAATAATAATAGCTAGAAGAAGGATATTAATTGTTCCTGACATAAAGGAATGATCTATGTTTGATATGATAGATATGCTAATTACCACCTTAATCTGATGCTTATAAATATTATATGTATTCAAAACATCACTGTGCAGCTCAAAAACATGTACAACTATTATGTGTCAATTAAACAATTAAATGAGTCCTTATTTTAAAAATAAATAAAATAAAATTAGGTAGGTAGAGAATATGAAAAAAATATGAAGGGCATGTTAAAGTCTTTATAAAATAGGTTATTGATTTTTTCATGGTTTCTACGTAAGGTAACTATTTTGAAATCAATTTTATAAACATTTCTCTTAATTTTAACAAATTGTATCAGAAATACGTATAAGTACAATGCATATTATAGTTTATATTAGCCATAGTCTTTTTCCCTACTCGTAAAGCATACTGACATAATAATCATTTACTCTTTTTAGATATCATATTATCTAGGTAAGTGTTTCTTTAAAGTAATATGGAAGATAGTGTACCATCACACAATTATCAAGAAAATTACTTGAGGTCATTTTAGTATCTAATCCATGGCAATAACATTGCTGTTTAGTCAGCAAAACTTTAGCATAACCTATTTTTGTTGTTCAGAAAATTCCATTAATTCTAATTGTGTCTGGCTTAATGAAGGTGTGATTCAATAATCTGTAACTGACCTTGGGCCATTTCTTTTTAGGGATGGAACTGTCACCACTAAAGGTGTAAGGGTCACTTTGACTTTACATATTTTAACTCACACATATACTGAATTCTAAGCGATAGAAAAATGAGTAAGTAAAACAAAATTAGCCTGCATCAGTAAAGTTTACAATAAGAAGTTACTTGGTTCAATGTAAACATTTCACATTGTATATCAGAGCAGTACCCTGAACCCCATAAATGCATCGTGTACAAAGTTATGATTTAATAAAAAATAAGTATAAAAAAAACCTATCTTTAAAATTCAAGAAAACTGGCTCAGCACCTGTGGCTCAAGTGGATAAGGCGCCAGCCACATACACCTAAGGTGGCGGGTTCAAATCCAGCCCAGGCCCGCCAAACAATGACGGCTGCAACCAAAAAATAGCTGGGTGTTGTGGTGGGTGCCTGTGGTCCCAGCTACTTGGAAGGCTGAGGCAGGAGACTCGCTTGAGCCCAGGAGTTGGAGGTTGCTGTGAGCTGTGATGCCACGGCACTCTACCCAGGGGGATAGCTTGAGGCTCTGTCTCAAAAAAAAAAAAAAAATTCAAGAAAACTATATTAAAATAACTTTTACATTCTATCAAAAAAAAAAAAAAAAACAGAAGTCTAACCTAGACCTCAAAGCATATAACGAAATAACTGAATCCTGCTGTATTCACAAATAGTTTCTGCCACGTTCTCAGTATTGTCTAAACACGCTGAATCAGCTACACACTCCCCTGGAAACTTGGGCTATTAACAAGTTCTGTTAAAATTGCCTCCTCCAATTCTTTGTTTTACCTGAAAACTTCCTTCTTCCTGATGACAACAGTTTATTTGTAGCTCATGGAACACATGATTACATGTGTTACCCTCCCCTTACCCGTGCTACTAAGACAGAAAGGACAGACACAAGAACGTGGGTCTTTGAAATGCTAAAGCGTTACTGCTAGACAAGCTCAGTTTTTAAAAATTCAGTTAGAACCTTGTCTTTCAATTGCACCTCGGTTTCTCACTTCATTCATCTAAGCATAACTGTATTCACAAACACCTGATTCCATGTTGACAAGAAATGTGAGTCAACTAGTCAGAAATTTTCAGAACTTCTTGGTCTTGCACCCATTTAAGAGTACAAAAGCTTTCAACCGTGAGACCCATGCTTCTGTCATTTCTTTCCATTTTGACGCAGATGTGACCCTGCCAGGTGGTGTAACTCACACCTCTGGAGACTTCTATTTACCTTTTCCTTGTTTCCCCACATTCCTCAACCCCTTTCTCTCTTCATCTACAGCAGACTCAATATTTTCTCATCTTAAAAGCACACGGCTAACAAACCCTCTCTCTCACAAACACACACGTCTGTACGTTCAGGCAACCCCCTGCTCCTCTATGTTAAGTGTTTATATCGCTCATATTTCGTGTTTCTTACAAGTGAAAACCTCTTGGCCTCCATTCAGATCTTTCGTTTACCGCGGGAGCCCCTGGTGGGTTCTCATCATCTCTGTCGTGCCACTGAAATTGTTTCGACTGAGGTCCTATTAATCTTTTGTTAAATCCATTCAGCTATTTACAAGCCTTGTTTCACTGTAAGGCACTTCTGTAGTTATGTATTACTCCCTCCTGTTGGCGACTTTCTCCCCCTTTGTCTGCCCTAGTGTCTGTCTCTCTTGCTTTTCGCCAGTCTATTTGTCCTTCTCTTTTCCACAAATCCCTCTTTTGTTATCTGGCATTGTGTGTATTTCCATGACTTAAACTTGATCCTCCTTTGTCCTTAATTTGTATACTACTCAAGGATCAGATCTCATGAAAACTACCTGTAGTTTCAACTACCACTACAGGCTAGGCACCTCCAAATACTGTCAGTAGACACATTTTCTCCCTCTACACAATATCTTACTTGGTATCCAACTCAAACCTACCATTTCTCTATTAAAGTTCTATTACTGATAGAATAAATTTGCCAAAAGCATAGACTTAAAACAACATAAACTGGGCAGCGCCTGTGGCTTAAAAGGGTAGGGAGCCAATTCCATATTCCAGAGGTGGTGGGTGAAGACCCAGCGCCGGCCAAAAAAAAAAAAAAAAAAAAAACACATAAATTTCTAGTCTTATACTTTTGAAGGTCAGATGTCTGAAACAGGTCTAATTGCATTAAATATCAAAGTGTCCACAAGTCTTTACTTTTTCTTGAAGTTCTAGGGGAGAATATATTTCCTTACTTTTTCCTGCTTCTACAGAGCACCTGAATTATTATTATTATTATTTTTTTTTGTAGTTTTTGGCCAGAGGCTGGGTTTGAAGCTGCCACCTCTGGTATATGGGACCAGTGCCCTCCTCCTTTGAGCCACAGGTGCTGCCCAGCCACCTGAATTCTTTGGCTTATGATCTTTCTTCAAAGCCAGCTTTGTAACAACTTTAAAGCTTCCCTTTCTTCTCTGACTTCAACTTTTTGAGTTGTTACACTTTCTGTTCTAATGCTTTTGGCTTTTGCCTCCTTCCGCCTAAGACAGCCCCTGTGATTACATTGGGCCATCTGGATAACCCAAGATAAACGTCCCCACCTCATGGTCCTAAATTTGATCATCCCTTCCAAGTGTCTTTTGACATTTAAAGTGACATATTCACAGGATAGGGAATTAGAATGTGAACTTATTTGGTGAACCATCATTCTGTAAACTACAATGCACAAAACCAGAACAATCTTTTTTCTCTCCATATGCCAGTGTTTCTCAGTCTCCAAATGACAACAGTATGAGATCATTTGAAAGAAATCAGCAGAGTAAAAAAGCTGCAGAGATGGGCTCCCCAGGAATTAAATGAGCATAAGAAAAAATCATATCAAAACTTGCCTTTCTCTGTTGTCACAACATAAATAAAGGCAACCTATTTTTAGGGCACCTTGCTACTTGTGAAGGAAACAGATTCTTTTGGACAAATGCAAGTATTTTGCACAATGTCTGGACCAAGAGCAGGTGCCAAAACACAGTCCAAAACAGAATATTCAACAAAACAAAAAGCTACTGGTGTCTGTATGGTGGTTCAGTGCTCATGTTGTCTCTCCAGCTACATGAAAACTGGTCACTCAGTTACAGCAGAAGTCGACCACAACCAGTGGGCTGAAATGATGAGGACACTGGTGATTAACAGGTTGGTTCTCTTGCAAGGAAACACTCGACCACATGTGGCACAAACAGCATTGCTCAAACCACACAGGCTGGAATTGGAAATGCTCTGTCATCCACCACAGTATTCACCAGACCTTGAACCAATTGACTACCATTTCTTCCAGGTTTTGGACCACTTCGTGCAAGGAAAAAATATTTGGCTCTCAGCAAGCTGTGGAAAACACCCCTTGCCATTTCATTGACACTCCCTGTCCAGATTTCTGCACTGCTGTTATAAACCGGAAAACTTTAAGATGGCAAAACCGTGTCTACAGTTTAGGTGCCTGATTTGATGAGTTGTACCCTTCTTGTTTTGGATATAGTAAATTAAACTTTCGATTTGAAATAAAATAGTTCATATTTAATGACCTAATAGATGCTGGTTTTCTATAGATATAATGTCTCTTCTGTTTCTTCCCTCCTTCCCCTACTCTTTAGCCTTATTAAAGCAGAAGCGTTCATAGTACCTAACTTGTCAGACTGTTGAAGTGAATATAAAAGAAATCATAGTCTAGCACCTGGTATGGATAAAAGAAATTCCTACCCATTTTGTTATTTTTGTGAATAATGTTTGCATATGGTTATAATAATATGTGTGCTTTAAACACAGAATTAGAGAAATAATTGAACTAAAGGGGTTATCTGGATGCTGTATGTTCATTTCATTTTTATCTCTAATGAAATTAAGATCTTATAAAAGAGCGAAAACTGAAGTCCATTTTCCTAGATAATCTTTTGATAGTATGAATTCTGAATTCAAAATTGCTTATTGATTGCTTATGCTCATTGAGCTATTTTTGATGCTTCCATATAACCCAAGTATTAACATGAATTTATGGAACTTCCCTACCACCACCGCCGCCGCCTTCACAACTTTTACTTTTGCTGAAGTCTGGCTTCCTGAGGGCAAAAACGATGTGTTTTCTTGACTACTTTGTAAAGTGTTTCTGGGCAGTTAGTATGTGCTCACTAAAAATGGTAGAAGCAACATCTATGTTCATATCAGTGTTCTGGAAAATATTTCCTCAAATGCACATTTAATTTGGCTTCTTAGATTTTTAACATTTAATTTTTAAAAGCTTGACTCTAAGATGTTTCAGATTATTTAGCCGTGGCCCTCGATATCCAGACAGATTACATACTCTCCTAAAGTTAATTACATTTCACTAGATACAATTCATTGAACCTAAAATGTAGACAGATCTACCTTCAAACCAACAAATTTCTTTCACATATTATACTAGTAAGAAACCACACCAACATTAGATTTTGTACAGGCTCTCACAAAATGTATGGAATTAGCTTTTCCTAAAATTCTACTTTTCAATTACGATTTTTAATTCCTTAAAAAAAAAAAACAATTGTATGAAATTTAGCATATTTTCTTTTCCACTATCCGTCCCCCAAACCTCATTTTCTACCTTTATTTTGCTAGCCCTAATCTTTCATTAGAAATATGAATATATGAATATCTGTGCATTAGGATATTGAGAGAGACAGAGAGTTGGTTGGGATCCATCAACCTCTCTATTCAAGAGCTGTAAATTCCAGATTCAGCTGGGTAATATGTTTTCTTCTGCTCATCAAATCTCCTGGAAGGATATAGAGAACATTCTCTGATGTCAAGTATCTCAAGAATAGAAAATCAAGCATCCCATATGCTCAATACTAAGTTGAAACTAGTAGATTAATAACCACAGGCCAACAAGACAAAAAATATATAATTAATTCAAGAAGAGGGATTTGGTAAGTTCCCACCTAGCGGGTGCAATGTAGGCGTATGTGGCACATACTACAACTCTGACTTATCCTTACAAATGCAAACAGTGTGACCTAATCGTATGGACGCTCATATTAATCTGAAAATTTTTTAAATGTCTAATAAGAATTTCAAGTTGATTACCTCCCATATTAAGGTGAAATATTTATTGTCATAGCATCAGTAAGCAGCATAGGGACACATCATAGATACTCAATAGTTATCTCTTCACCTGGATTTTAGAATACATTTTCTGTCCTCAAGACCAATTTTGTAATTCATTTTATAATTAAATCATCTTTTCAATTTCATAATGGTATTTTTCATCATTATATTTGTAACCAGATATATTCTTCTGTTGAGCATTTTAACATGTTTAAGAATAGTGATGTACACATATGGGTGTGTAATAAAATCTTGGATAAGATTTAACAATCCAGTCATTTGGCTCAGAAACGGCAAAGTGAATACAGTTAGCAGTATCTGCCGCTTACTTGATTAAGAAACGTTGCTCCTTTAAACTAATAATAGCTGCCTTCATTGATTGAGCAGATAATATGTAGCAGGCACATGTATTTATAAATTCTTTAAATCCTTACTATACCATTTTCATTATTTTACTTGTAATAGTGAAGAATTTGAGTATTAAATAAGGTAGCTAATATGCCTGATAGCATCCCATTTTGCCTCTAATACTTTTTTGAATAACAGTGTTTTACCAAGATGATAAAGTGACTATATCTATATTCAGTTGAAATATATGAATAGCAGTGTGCTAAGTCAGGAAGCTAGATTCTTATTTCAAATCCAGAGCTTTAGGTTGGCCAGGGCTATGTTATGTTTCCCCTAGCAATACATGCAGGTGCGCACGCACACACGCACACACGCACACACACACAATCTTGCTAAGCTGGCTTCTTTCTATCCACATACTCATTCATCCCTGTCACCTAACCTAGCTTCCCTGTCTTTCTCGAAACTCCCCAAACTTGCTCTTGCCACATGTTGACATTTTCTTTCTGTCTTAACGCTCTTGCACAGATACCTCCATGATAATTTGATTTATTTTTGTGTCACTAGTGAAACTTCTCTTTATCAGTGACTGCCCAAATTTAAATCGCAAGTCTCACCCACAGCTCTCACTATCTTATTGTCTGCTGCATTTTTCTTTAAAGCAATTTTTATTATTTGACACATTTTATCTTTTTAAAATATATAGATATGTCTCCAAAAGGAACGTATTAGTTTGCAATCTCACCAGCAGTGTAGAAGTGTTCCCCTTTCTCCACATCCACGCCAACATCACTGGTTTTGGGATTTTGTGATATGGGCTAATCTTAGAGTTAGATGATATCTCAAAGTAGTTTTGATTTGCATTTCTCTGATGATTAAGGATGATGAGCATTTTTTCATATGTCTGTAGGCTGTGCGTCTGTCTTTTTCAAAGAATCTGAAAGATGTTTGGAGAACACTTAGAGAACTAAAAATAGAGCTGCCATTTGATCCTACAATTCTTCTACTAGGTATATATCCAGAAGACCAAAAAATCACACTATAACAAAGATATTTTTATCAGAATGTTTATTGCAGCCCAATTCATAATTGTTAAGTCATGGAAGAAGCCCAAGTACCCATCGACCCATGAATGGATCACTAAATTATGGTATATGTACACCATGGAATATTATGCAGCCTTAAAGAAAGATGAGGACTTTACCTCTTTCATGTTTACATGGATGGAACTGGAACATATTCTTCTTAGCAAAGTATCTCAAGAATGGAAGAAAAAGTATCCAATGTACTCAGCCCTACTATGAAACTAATTTATAGTTTTCATATGAAAGCTATAACCCAATTATAGCCCAAGAATATGGGGAATGGGGAGAGGGAGGATGGGTGGCGAGAGGGTGATTGCTGGGACCACACCTATGGTGCATCTTACTAGGGTACATGTGAAACTTACTAAATGTAGACTATAAATGTCTTAACACAATAACTGAGAAAATGCCAGAAGGCTATATTAACCACTTTGATGAAAATATTTCCAATTGTATATAAAACCAGCACATTGTACCCCATGACTGCATTAATGTACACAGCTATGATTTAATTAAAAAAAGAAAAAAATTTATATATATATGTGTGTGTGTGTGTGTGTTTTTGAGTCTCATCTCAAGATTGTTAAATTGATATGGGCAATGATTATTATCCATTTGGTCTAACGCTGTATCCCTAAGGCACAGGTCATAGTTTGGAAAATAGCAGGTACTCGAATAATAGTTGTGGGATGAATTAAAGAGTGAATGAAAAATGTGTAAAAAAATTCCTAAAGTCCATCCTGGATTTAACAAAGACAGCAGTCATCCCAGAACCAATTAGAGCTGAGCCACTTAATTAATACAAAATCATGTTGGTAGTCAGGTACACTGAAACTTCAATTTTTTTCCTGGTTTCTTATTTATGATGTGACCATGGAGCAGTTAGTATTTTCTTAAATCCTTTGCATCCTTAATATGTGACATGCTAATAATTTCTTCACTTCAACTGAGTCTTGAATCAGAAGAGCTATGACCAGTTAATGGAACTGCTCTCTTTTTAATTCTTCTTTATTTCCTGTAGGGTAAGATACGCACACGTAAAGGTAAAGTGAATATAAAATATATCTTTCCAACCAGAACTCATTTAAGAGTGAAGCGGGGCACATATGCAATTATAGTGGGGCAGCAGACATAAACCAGGTCTGCCCTAAGTAAACCAGAACTTACAGTTAGCCTATCTTAGTTAGCCTACCTAATTGGCGCACATGGATTCACATATTAAAAGGAGCTAAAGTGCTCTGGCAATAGTGGATTGGCACTTAGTATCACTCACATCATTTCCAGATGCTGGGAAAAAAAAAAAAAAAATATATATATATATATATATGTGTGTGTATATATATATATATATATATCCTTTCCCAAGACACCCTGGCAGCAAAATTTTTTAGTATGAATCAGATTCTGCCAGATAAATGTATGGGATGAGATTCAGAAGATAGAGGAAGAAGAAAGACCATTCTTCCTTTCCTATAGCTGTAGCTACAGACAAGTACAGTGATGTTGATGTTGAGATTTTCTGCCGCAGAGCAGAGGGAAGTGTGCAGCCACTAACTTGTAGGGGTTAACAGGAAGCTGCTGCCACGGTGGCTTCTCAGTCCCTGTGGCATCTCAGCCACTATGATTTTCTTTTTTCTTTTTTGAGACAGAGTCTCAAGCTGTCATCCTGGGTAGAGTGCTGTGGCATCACAGTTCACATCAACTTTAAATTCCTGGGTCCAAGCAATTCTCTTGCTTCAGCCTCCCAAGTAGCTGGGACTACAGGAGCCCGCCACAATGCCCAGCTATTTTTTTTTTTTTTGGCCCAGCCTGGCATTAAACCTGCCAGCTCCGGTGTATGTGGCTGGCACCATAGCCGTCTGAGCTACAGGGACAGAGGTGAAGGTATTTTCTTGAAGATAGAAGGAGAAAGTGACTCCCTGGCAAAGACAGAAAAGCAGGGAGTGGTTCTGAGTGTTACGTGTAGAGAACTTTCAAGTGATTGGAAAGCATCTGCATTTTGATATCGAATGCTTTCTGCGAGTGATTACTGGTAGTTGCTTAGGCAGGGATTTGTTTCTTGGAACTGAAAGCCGACTAACATGCTGACCAACCTATATACACACACACACCCAATTCACAGCACTGCTGTCCACTCCATGCTAATATCGTCTTTTCAAAAGTGAGTGAACGGTCTTGGCCAATCTCCTTAAATAGCATACTAATGAATGTTGAACATGCCTTGACTTTAGTCATGAATCTACATGAATTACAATGTTCTCTAACTGGTTTCTCCTCAGGAAATTCTGCCTACAACATGCCTCCTATGAATACTTATTTCTAGGAGGAATTCTCTTTCATTACATGGAAAAGCCACACGTGTTCATTGACACTCTTAACCTCATCTCTTCTTCTGATGTTGAAAATACATGAC
This sequence comes from Otolemur garnettii, assembly GCF_000181295.1. NCBI lineage: Eukaryota > Metazoa > Chordata > Mammalia > Primates > Galagidae > Otolemur > Otolemur garnettii. The sequence continues at coordinate 32,413,727 of NW_003852402.1, read as the reverse complement.
TACAAATTAAGTTGTTAATGGTTAATGAATGGGCTGTGCTGTCTAGATAAAAACATGCTCTCCTCTTAGCAGGTTAGCACTGTGCAGCCAAGGATTAATCTTTAATTAGCAGTAGACTCAGGCTGACGTGTGCTGGCCTCCTCTTTCATTAACAAGAAAAGATACAGTCAATGTCTTAGAGATTTTCTGGGTTCTGTATCATGGATGTCGCTATCTATATATGGATGAGTATTTGCTTATGTCCTCCAATACTCAGTTTTCCATAATGCACATGAATTCAGTTTCCTTCACAAGCCAGTATGGATATATTAGGTTTTATTTATGTGAACCATTTCTAGAAAGGCTTATTGTTAATTATTATACAAGGTAACTACATACATAGAGAGAGCAATGCCATATTTTCAGCTGTTTGTGAATGAGAACAATATCGAATTCATTGAGAGAAACAAGAGAGGTTTTATGACACTGTTTATAATTTTGTGAATTTTATAACTCTGAATGTGAAATGATGAGCAGTGCTTTTTAATAATTCAATGTTTCAAAAACATATTTTAGCCTTAGGTGACGCTGAGTCAATGAGAAGTTAATACGGCATATGTTTAGACTATACAGTCAGGAGAACAAAGCTGTTAGGGCCAAATTGTTTGCTTGAAGATTGAATGAAATTCAGTTGTGCCTACACTATGATTACCAATATGTAAAATTCATGAACACAAATGGATAACAGTTGGAAGGGAACAGAATTGTTACTGTAGTTGGTTTGATAGTATCACAGCATTTGGAATATTTTAATTTTATTTTCAGGTTATTGGTATGATAAACACATAAAAATACGGTGAACTAAACTTCTTCTGCCTGGCAATTCATCCCAGAAGATATGCTGGTATCTGAATATTTACTGGATACTAGAGCAACCATCTGATGTACAGTTTGCTCAAGTAACCTGGTGATTATCGAATTCTGTTTAAATTAGGAACAGAGAAATGGAGTCTAGGGCCACTGGGACTTACACAAACCAAGTGACTCCCTGACTGTATTTGGTAAAGGAATGCATATAACTTTTCAGTATTCAAACTCTTTCAGGTTAGCCAAGCAAATGTAACAAGAGGAGGTACTGCAAGAACAAATTTCTTACCGCTGGCTCTCTGATCCCCCCATTTGAGAGATATCCACAACTTTATGTGCAGGTCCAGCCATGTCCCCCAAACACCCTGGTGAAAATGAAGGCCAGAATAAACAGCATTCGTCATATTGGGCACCTGCTCATTAGGAGTGATTTTAACTCTGGTTAAGTAGATATTGGTGCCATCAATAACCCCTTCATTGACCTTAATGACATGGTCTACATATTCTAGCCTTCTCATTCACTGTCAAGGCTGAGAATGGGAAGCTAGTCATCAATGCACATCCCATAAACCATCTTCCAGGAGTGATACTGCACCACAATCAAATGGGGCAAGGCAGGCACTGATTACATTGTGGAGCTCACTGGCATCTTCACCACCATGGAGAAGTCTGGGGCTCACCTAAGGTTGGTGTCAAAAGGGTCATCATCTCAGCCTCCCAGCTGATATCCCCATATTTGTGACATGTGTGAACCATCGAAGTAGGAAAACAATCTCACCATTGTCAGCAGTATCTCCTTCACCACTAACTGCTTAGCCAAACTGGCCACGGTCCATGCCTCCCTGCTATCCAATATGGATAGCCCCTCTTGGAAGATATGGTGTAATGGTTGTGGGTCTCCTGAGAACATCATCCCTGCCTCAACTGGTGCGGCCAAGGGTATGGGCAAGGTCATTCCTGAGATGAATGGGAAACCCACTCACTGGCATAGTCTTCTAAGTCTCCACTGCAAATGTGTCAGTTGTGGACTTGAGCTGCATTCTGTAGAGTCTTCCATATACTAGGACCATCAAGAAGGTGGGGAAGCAGGCAGGAGGGCCCTCTCAAGGACATCGGGGGCTACACTGAGCACCAGGTCACCACTTATTTCAGCAGTGACAACCACTCTTCCACCTTTGATGCTGGGGCTGGCATTGCCCTCGATGACCACTTTTTCAAAGTCATTGCCTGGTGTGACAATGAATTTGCCTACAGCAACATAGTGGTGGACTTCATGGCTTTAAGGAGTAGTAGCCCCAGGACCACCAGCCTCAGCCATGGTACATGGGGGAAAGGCCCTCAGATGCTGGGGTTCTCCTGCCTACTCAGTCCCATACCTCACTGACAGCCTCTACAACAGTCACTGTAAAGAATAGGACAGGCCTAGGGTGTCCCACCTTGTCATGTACCATCAATAAATTTCTCCATCCCCTGAGCCCGCCACTCCCGAAAAGACTTTTCTTACAGTTAAAGATAACTATACAAAAACCCACATAAAAAATAACATACCACTTTTTCTGGCATCTAAACACAAATAGGAAAATAACACATACTGGAAAAGATCGTACATGAGGAAAAAAGGATGCGAAAATTATATGACCTCTGGTCACCCAAACTATTTCAAAGACGCAGTGACTTGTTTCATATAAAATTTAGAAAATCAAAATCAGAATATTTCCTCTGGAAGAAGTTTTCAGGAAGTTTTGTTTTAAATAGCATGATACCTTCAGGGCTACATATTTTTTGTAAAATACTAAGACACTAGAGAACAAAGTAAAAGACCCTTAGGCTTTGAAATCTCAGAGATTTACTTTAAAATGGTTTTGTTTTTTCTTTTCCTTATTTTTTTTTTTCCTTCAGGAAATGAGTTTCCCATAAAGGGACACTCGGGCTATCAAAACATCTACTGAAAAGAAAGCGAATGAAATATTCAATGACTTTTCTTACAATAACAAAAGTAATAAAGAAAACAGTTGGCAACAGTCACCAGTTCTAATGGCAAAACTCTTTTCAGGCTTAGCTCTTTATTTTTCTACTCTATTTCAGTGGTGTTATCTGCCCCTGAATAAGCGACTGAACTCTATTTATCAGGGTCAACCCATCTGCTAATAAATACCAACGTCAGCTTTCAAGCTTTGCATTTTCAAGTTTAATACTCTTCTTAAATAGTAGAAAGCGTTTAAATATTGGTTTATTTCATTCTGAAAGCATAAATAAAATGTATGCATAATTGCAGTTTTCACTTATTTAACGAGTCCATAAAATTTTTTTCTGTATTATAAGTTCAATAATCCACCATGAACAGCTCAAAATCTTAATAAAATTAAAATTGAATTATTTGCATAAAACCATATGCTGTTCTCCAAGTGGAAAATTTATTCTTTTAAAGTATATCATTTGTGGTATCCTTAGAAAAAGTCTCAATCTTTCTTGATGTTTTCTAATCTTCAATATTCAGAAATCATCTCAAATTATTTAGCAGCTACATTTCAGATAACGTCGTATGCCTTATACTACTAATGATATAGCATTATAGGTTTAACGTGTATTATTTTGAGTATTTGAATGCACAAGTCAAAGATTCTCAGTGGAAAGCTGGCTTACAGGGAATCACTAGGAAAATATAAAGAAGTCAAATATTTTATAAAATAATTTTAAAATCACTAGCAATCCAATGAAAATCCATTTATGTATTGAGTGCTATATGTATGTCAAGCAATACAAAGTACAAAGAGATAAAAGAATAAACTGTTGCCTATTAGATAAAAAAAAAAAAGGTTTTTTGAGATAGTCTCAAGCTGTCACCCTGAATAGAGTAGCATGGGGACAACATAGCTCATAGCAACCTGGAACTCTTGGGCTCAATCGATCCTCTTGCCTCAGTCTTTTTCTATTTTTAGTAGAGATGGGGTTTTGTGTTAGCTCAAGCTGGTCTCGAAGGTGTAAGCTCATGTGTTCCACCCACCTCGGCCTTCCAGAGTGCTAGGATTATAGGCGTGAGCCACCACTCCTGGCCTAAAAGATATTTTTAAAACAGCACTACATGGGTGAATTCAGAGAGAATTTGGAAATATCGAATAAGATCACTTAAACTACAAATGGTATAATACTATTTTTTTAATGAAATTTAGTCATCTTACTAAATATTTTAATGATGTCTTCTTTGACTCCACCATCATACTAAAAGGAATTTTTCCTATGAAGGTAATTACATGTTTTTCTACAAAAACAATGTTATATGAAAATATTATTCTATGCCTTGTTCTTCTAACTTATTTATTTTACTCAAACTCAAATATATAAAATTTTATTCCAGAGTATTGACTCACCGTAATTTATGTAAGACTCTTCTATTGATGGATATACATACTGCTTTAACTTTTCTATTTCGAATAAAGTTTAATAAAAATCCTTTGAGCACATTATTTCTATGTGATGACACTTCAATTTCTATTGGATTGAGGCCCAGAAATAAAACTGCCGGTTCAATGGGTATGTGTATTTTAGGGTTTAAAAATATTGCCATATGAATCCAGAAAGTTTGGAGTGAAGTCCAGTTTCACGGGAATGAAGGTTATGTTTGTGCTACATCTTTTCGACACAGAATATGATCAATTCCTCATATTTCAGTCAACCTGATGGCTTACATAGATCTCATTGTTCAGATCATCATGTCCGTGAGCGGCAGTGAAATGGAACTTATTTTCATTGGTGGGCAAAAGCCTTTTCTTCTCTGTGAATTTCCGAATATATTCTTTGCTCAATTTTTGTTTGTTTTTTTTGGTGTGCCTGTTTTCTTAATTTTATGAACGTATATAAATTTTAGTGGAAAGTGGAAATATTAACTTACATGTTAAATATCTCGGATATCTGAGCCTTGAGCATTTCTAAATTTATCACAACTTTTGCTCTCCAAAAGCAGCAATTAATGGGGTTCAACACAGTATTTTATCTATCATTTATAATTTGACTTTGCTTATATCTACTATACCAAATAAAAAGTTTCCCTTTGTGTAACCTGTCCTATACATATGTTCTTTTAGGCTTTATTTTTGCTTCATGGATAATACAAAATAGGACTCTTTTCCCCCCACGGAATATCTGCTTTTAGTCCTTCAAAATTAATCACCAGTAATGTTTCCATTTATTTGTAGAACTGGAAAATTATTTTAAACCAGATTTTTTTACAGATGTTCAGAATCAGTTTAGCATGTTTAGTATTATTTAAATATGTACAAGGCATACAACTAGGTATTTCAGCTTTCCTGATTCTAATTCCCACAAAACGTGAAACATCAAATGATCACATGTCCAGTTTAAATTTAAACAAACATAAACACAAGTTACGTTAATTAAATACGACAACTAATGGTTTGGCTCAAAGGTAAAGTGCCGTCTGCAGTGGGAAATTGGTACTGATGTTTTGGTTCCTTTTCTTTGAAGACTGAGTTATTCATACTTAGTGGACCACGTGATGACTCAGATTGTTACCCTTTTTGGCTTCGGAAACCTTTACTCAGTCTAAATCATATTACATTATCACCAGCATGTCACTTCTCACCAAAGCATTGTGAACACCATCTCTGTGTTTTCCAAATAGACTGTATATTTTACAGTAATTCTACTGGGAAGTAATGTATTCTCATGCAGAAAAATGCAAGCCCTCAATCAGATGGCTACCCAACGAATCAAAATATGTTTCTACATTTATTATTTATATTAAAACAAAAATATAAAATGTATAATTTATTTATATTTTTTGTGTAAAATAGAAAGTGTGGAAAAGTTATATGTAATGTAGAAAATTTCTGGAAGCTTAGGAATAAGTCCAGAAAATACTTTTCAGAGTACTAATGGCTGGGCCTCTCATTCTCTCACTCTCTCTCTCACAGTGGTTTTCACCTTCCTAATGCTGCAACCCCCCACCATGAAATCATTTTCATTGCTACTTCGTAACTGTGATTTTGCTACTGTTATGAATCGTGATGTAAATGTCCCATATGCAGGATGTATTTTCATTGTTACAAAGGGGTAGGGACCCACAGGTTGAGAATCACTGCTCTAGAGGGACAAAAGGCGACAATTTCTCCCTTTCTCTCTCCTCTCTCTCTATTTTTAACAAAGGATGAAGCTGTGTACACAGAAAACAAAGTAAAAACAGAACATACGCATCTTACATCACCGATATCCAAATCCTCCCCTGGGTGTTCTCCAGCCAGGGTCCTCTCATAAACCCTGCGGATGCAAATTAATCATGACCATTTACCAAGGATGAAATTGAAGCGCAGAGGAATCTGAGAATTTCCCCGAACCACACAATTATTAGGCATGAGGCTCAGTTCTCATACCTAAGTGTGTCTTTTCCAAAGCCCCTGTCTTTCCGCTGCCAGCCCTGAAGCAATGACTTTCAGATGAGTGTCTGCTATTTAACCGGTTCCTGCTCACCACATATGGCTTCATTTCACTGCTCTCGTATTTGCTGAAAAATGTTAGAAAAGGCAAACAACTTATTCAAGAAATGAGCCTCTGGCAGTCAATTTAATTCCAAAGCTCTTTCGAAACCCTGCCAAGAATTTCAGCTGTTTTTCCTTATACATGTTATGGTTACATATTTGCAAAAAATATATAAAAAACATATTTTGTCACAATTAGCAGCAATATGATCATGCAGATGACCTAACCTCACACAGGCATACAACAAAATGACATGCATGCAGAAACAAACAAACAAAAAAAGGAGGGATAAGACAGGTGAGTTTAATTTCCTGAAGGTTAACCTAAATTGAATTCGATGGTACTTTCACCAAAACGCCCTCCTGCTTTACACCTGAAAGCAGATGGAGGCAGATTGCATCATGAGCTCACTCCTCTCAAATTACAATAGTTTATGATGCTCATCTGCATTTTAATCAGATACAAAGGATTTATTTCTGAAATACATCAAGAAGGCCTATTTTCAGCACTTGGAAATGCATCAGAGAGTTTATAGCCAATCATATAAAATATGTGGCACGTTTTTACTTTGTGTCTCTTTCTCGTCAGTATATCACACGGGGAGAAGGGGCCGCAGAGTATTACAAGTTGTGCCTAATCCTTTCAAAATAGGAATAGGGAAGTGATTTCACACTTAACATTCATTTTCCCTAGAATTAGCTCCTATTTTAGAAGGAGGTAGGTTTTGCCATCCCATGTAATAACTCTGTATTATAAATATATTTGACCCTAATAACAAAGAGTGTAGCTAACAAATAAAAGCTTCCTTGCAACTTAGTATCCAGTACATGGGCGAAGGGTCCACTGACACGTGTAATGTTGACTTCAAATGTACAAATGCAAATTATGGAACCAAAATGTGTGTCCCTACAACACTCTGAAATAAAAACTAATTTATTTTTTAAAAAGCTATTTCCCACGACCTTCTTTAGATAAAATATGAATTAATACGCTGTAGATAAAATATGCTTCCAGCCACTCCAAATTAAGTAGGGCATGAAAACAGTATTTTTGTATAAAAAGAAGAAATCGCATCACTTTAAGTGTAGAACTGAGAAGATTTTCATTTTAGTTTTAGAGGATATTATCCAGTTACTCGTTTTTATAATTTATGGCAATTACAAAATCAAATCATAGTCTTCAATACAGTAACTTTGCCTTGAATAAAACAAATTTTAGCTCCCTTACTTAGCATTCAGATTATTAAAGCCTTTGCAATGCATTGCTATTGTCTGTCACTTGATTTTTATACACTAACTGAAAATTCATCTGAAAGGGATGCAAAGCCAAATAAATTACTAAGAGTCCAAAACACGTATTTAAAATAAAGAGCATACTAATGAACTCGTGATACTGAAAAGCATGTTTTTAGGATGATAATATTTTTAAAGTAATATACACACAGTTGCAATATTCATGCCTTTGGTTTAAACACATTTTAATAGATATATAACTATCCTAGAATGAAAATCATCACAGATTCTCAATATTACATTGTCCTCTGGCAAATTTCATATGAATTACTAATGTGAAATCTAAACAATCATCTCAATTTCTGTGGTAATCTACATTGGTTAGTTATCTGTGGTTTCTCAAATGGAAATTCAGTAGACAGTAGAAACTTGATAGTTGATCACCTCCCTACCTGACCACCCCATAATTTTCATGGACCAGACATGTACCACATGTACATGAGCCCTGTCAGGGCAGCAGCCCGAGTTCCTTATGCTGACCGCCTCTGTATTTTCTCCATTTTTCTATTTTCTGTTTCATTAATTTTTGCTCTAATCTTTATTTTTTTCCTTCTGCTACTTTTAGATTTAATTTTCTCTTATTTTTCTAATTTCATGGGTTGCATTTTTGATGACTGATATGGAATCACTCTTCTTTTTCAATATAGACATTTGTAGCTGTAATTTTTCTTGGAAGCACTGCTTTAGCTGTATCCATGGATTTTTGTATGTTGTGTCCACTCAACTCAAACTGTTGACCAGTTTCTGTGTAGTCCCTTGGTGGTCAATGTACAAAGTTCTATTGCATTATCTTTTTATCTTTTTAGGTGTTTATTGTTCTTTTGTTAAAAAATAGCAAAGAGATAATACTGTCAGCAATGTTACCTTGTTATTCTGAACTAAATCACGCATTCTTTCACGGAATAAGTGTACGTATTTTAAAAATGAAATTATACTTATCCATCTATGGCAGCGTGGAAAAGACATGCTAGGTATTCATTGTATAGAGAAAGCAGCTTATGTCAGGGAAAACAAATCAACACAAAGAGTAACTATAGTTCTAACATTTATTTTGCCAGTAGCCATTGATTGAAGCCAATCAAGTTCAGGCCTCACTCTTTGTAGAAAGTAGAACAGAGGGGATGTCATTAGCATTTTGGAAACAGCTGTGAGAGGGCATCATTTCCGTGCTTTCGTTAGAAGACCTGAATTTCCTTTCCAGCACAGCTACTTACTGTGTGATTGTGACCATGTTTTTCAGTCCCATTGAGACAAAGTATCCCAGCTATGAAATAAAAATTATCTTTTCTCATGAAATAGTGGAACAATGCTAATGATATCAGGTATAAAAAAGTATTATTAAATTATATAATAAGATGGAAACATTAAGTGTTACCTTTTTTTTTTTTCTTCTTGGTCACTACCACCACACTGTAAATCTCTATACATTTTCCACGATTTACTTTTTATACGTTTCTGATCAGATTTGGTCAATGAGAGGCACAACCCCCAAATTTGGCAGTAGAAAAAGTAGATGCCATTAAATATCCACTTTCAAAGGAGGCTGTAACACATGGGTGGGCAGAGAAGAAATTCCCAGTTGCTACAGGAAAACACTCGCTGAGATCTTCACTCTGGACTAGTCCACCTTAGTGACTAATTCCTCCATGATTTTTCCTTCTCAAAACTTTTCCAAACATCGTTTGTAACAAACTTAGTCTGTTTTTTTTTTCTAATGTTAAATACTTTTCACCTAAATATGTATTGTATGATTTCTGTTTTTCTAGCCAAACCCTGAATAATACAACAGTTAACCATTTGTGTTTATATCCACTATTGGTGATTGGAGGAATGCCTAGTAGTCATTTGTGATCACAAAGTAATCAATAAAATCAAGACTCTTTAATTATATAGCATCATAATTTTGGCATTATTTGTAAACTTCCCAGCTGTAGTTTTCTTTTCCCTTGTCTTCTTTCAATTGCCAAAATCTGTGCTTTGATTTGCCCCCTCAGAACGTGTCCTTCTGGTTTCCTTGACTTTTGCAGAAATTCACCCATTTCAAGAAGTTAATTCATTGGTGTATAACTGCTCATAGTATTTCCTTATAAAATAACCTTATATCAGCAACTTTGGCATGATATCCTCTATCCCATTTCTGATTCTAGGAATTTAAGTCTTTTCATTTTATTCTTGGCCAATCTAGCTAATAGCTAAAAGTTTATCAATTTTTTAATCTTTTCAAAGAACCAGGTTTTGGTTTCATTGATTTTCTCCATTTTTCTATTTTCTGTTTCATTAATTTTTGCTCTAATCTTTATTTTTTTTCCTTCTGCTACTTTTAAATTTAATTTTCTCTTATTTTTCTAATTTCATGGGTTATATTTTTGATGACTGATATGGAATCACTCATCTTTTTCAATATAGACATTTGCAGCTGTAATTTTTCTTGGAAGCACTGCTTTAGCTGTATCCATGGATTTTTTGTATGTTGTGTCCACTCAACTCAAGGTATTATCTAATTTCCTTGTGATTTCTTCTTTGAACTATTCATTATTTCAGAATACATTGTTCAATTTTTATATATTTGTAGTGTCCTATGTTGATTTCTAATTTCCTTGCACTATGGTTAGAGAAAATACTTCTACTTTCTATTCTGTTCAATAGACTGATATTTGTTTTCTTGGCCATATATGTGGTCTATCCTGGTGAATGCCCCACATATTTTTGAGAAACAGTGTCCCATAAACATCTACTAGACATAGTTGATAGGGATTAGGAGTCACTTGAACATTCTGCTTCCCCTCCAGATAAAATCTCTGGACAGTGCCTCTGGTGCTAAAACAGGGATGCTTTTCCTCCGTCAGTGACCCCTCCACTTTAGGAACTGAGAATCTGGTAGCATCCCCAGGTATCCTCAGCGAGCCTCTCTCAGCATACAACCTTTGCCACAAAAACTGGTGCAATATTATTTTGTGCTCAAATATATTCAGCAGGGCTGTGCCCAAGATAAAGGCTCTGTCCCATAAGTAGTAACTTGACACAAGGGGCCTCCACCTCTGACCTGGATACATTAGGAGCTTAACTTCAAAAATATGTATCCAGTAGCAGGATGAGAAATGGTGATATCAACCCTCCTAGGAGAATGTCCTTCTGACTAAGATCTGGTGGAAGAGAAAATCCTATGTTTAGGGCTATGTCAGTCTAAACTGGAGTTTCCATTTCATTAAGCTGGGAGAACAGACTTACCTTACAGGTCTAACTACATTTTTCTAGATTTTTTTCTTCTAAGTATTTATTCATTTGCTCTATGTTCTTAGGACCATTGACTTTTTTTTTTTTTTTTTTTCCGAGGAAGAGTTTCACTCTGTTGTCACAGGCTAGAGTGTCATGGCCTCAGCCTAACGCACAGCAACTTCAAACTCCAGGTTCAAGTGTTCCTCCAGCCTCAGCCACTCAAGGACCTGGGACTACAGGAGTCTGCCACAACATCCAGATAATTTTTCTATTTCTAGTAGATACTGAGTCTTTCTCTTATTCACGCTAGTCTTGACCTCCTGAGCTTACCTCTTCCTGCCTAGGCCTCCCAGAGTGCTAGGATTATAGGCACAGCCCACCATGCAGGCCAGGACCACAGACTTCCAATGACTGAACGTGTATGTTCTATCACGTTCAGAAGGATTCCCTTCTCTCAACTTTTCATATCTACTAATTTTAAAATCCACTGTAAAGGAATGTCTTTGTATTAGGTAAATACCAAGAAAAAGTGCTGAAGAGAACAGTACAACCTCATTATTTTGTAATTGTTAAAAGGAAAAAGAAATCATTTTACCAATCACATTCAATGGATAGGGTTGGAATAAGTTGAAACAATGCAAAACCCAGCAAAGTGATTTATCATGAATAGGGAAGTTCTCAGAACCAAAATAGGTACAGAGCACTGCAGCTAACGGCGTGATCCGACAGCATTTACAGAAAACCGAAGCAAGCCATAGAGACAACTTGTTTACAGCATGATGACTTAGTTGGTTATAGATCCTCCTGTGACCAACTTTGAGTCAGATCCTTGTGATGCAAAGGTCAGCTACTGTTATTAAGCTCATTATTGGTTTGTTCTGTTTGGCCCAGTCCAGGAGCTAAGCTGAATTGATGGTCTCTTACAAATGTTTATTTTGAACAACTCTCTTTGTGACATATACATAATAGTCCCCAGAGTCCTATATTTTGGTGTCAGCTTTCAGATTATTTCCCTATGATTCAGCACCTTCTACACTGGTGATTCACAAAATATGTATACACAAATAGCCCGTAGAACTTGGAAAAATAAAGTTTCTGATGTGGAGACTCATGCTGGGCGGCCAAAAATGTTGTATTTCTACCAATCTCCATGTGACACTGATGTTGCTGATCCGTGGGTCACTCTTTGCTCATTTATTTGTGTTAAATGTCCTCATTGCTGGTGATATATATATATATATATAAATATAAATATTTATATATATATATTTAATTTCAGATTAATAAGTGGGTACAAATGATTAGGTTACAATGTTTGTATTTGTTAGGTAAGGTCCCTCTTATAGTTGTGATGACTCTTTAAGTAGGAAGATTTGGGTCATTTCAAAGAGCTGCTTTCTTTCTTTCTTTTTTTTTTTTTTTTTTTTGAGACAGGCCTCAAGCTATCCCCCTGGGTAGA
>NW_003852402.1:32386031-32401335 GCF_000181295.1 Otolemur garnettii | reverse complement strand
GGCCATTTTTTGGTTGCAGCCATCATTGTTGTTTGGCGGGCCCGGGCTGGGGATTCGAACCTGCAACCTTAGGTGTATGTGGCTGGTGCCTTAGCCGCCTGAGCCACAGGTGCAGAGCCAAGAGCTTCTTAAGAGTAATCACCTATTAAAGGAGTTCATACTGACTTACATATAGTCATATACCCCACGATGTATTGGTCAATGATGGATTGCATACATGACAGTGGGCCCATAAGATTATAATTGGAGCTGCAAATTTTCTTTCACCTAATATATCATAGTCCAATGTATTACTTATTTGTGGTAAGGCTGTTATATGCAAATATACTGTGCTGCTAATCTTACAAATGTGTAGAACACACAATTATGTATAATTTTGAATAAGCATTAATAATAACTATGTGTCTTTTACTGGTTTATGTATTTACTATACTTTTTATCATGATTTTATAATGGATTCTTTCTATTCATGAAAGTGAAAAGTTAAGCGTAAAATAGCCTCAAGAAGTTTCTTCAGGAGGTCTTCCAGAAGAAGGCATTTTTATCATAGAAAATGACACCTCCGTGAGTGTCCTTATCCCTGAAGACCTTTGAGTGTAACAAGATGTGGACGTGGAAGACAGTCCCGATGTCTAGGCTAAGGTGAACATGGGTATTTGTGCCTTAGTTTTCAATTAAAATGTTTACACAGTGAAAAGAAATGATTTTTAAATAGGAAAAAAGCTTACAAAATAAGAATAAGAAAATATTGTTGTACAGTTCTGCCATGCACTGGTTTTTAAACTAAGCAGTGTTGCAGATGAGTCTAAAGTTTTAACTAAAGCTGAAATGTTCATAAAGTTAAAAAGATATGGCAGAAGATAATTTTTGGCTGCAGAAAGCAAAAATGTTTGATAGATTTAGTGTAGCCTGATGGTTCAATATTTATAAACTCTATATTAGTGTACAGTAAGGTCCTAGGCTTTGCCATTCAGTCACCAATCACTTATTCAGAGCAACTCCACTCCCGCAAGCACTATTCATGCTTAAGTGACCTATACAGGTGTATACCTTTTTATGGTATAAATGGTATACACCATTCATGCATAAGTGACTTATACATGTATATACCTTTTCATGTTGGATAAGCAAATACTTACAACTCTGTTAGAATTGCATACAGTACAATCTATCAGTTCAGTACAATAATGTGCCATACAGGTTTGCACCCTGGAATCAACGGTCTATGCCATAGAGCCTACGTGTATAGTAGAATAAGCACAGAGTTGTCTCTAAGTATATTTTATGATGTTTACATAACAAAATCACCTTACAATACATTTCTCAGTCTGTGTCTCCATTTTTAAATAGCATATAACCGTATTATTAATGGGCAAGTTAGCATGTTAGGAATACACTGGAAATGAGGCCATTATTTTATAATTTTTCTCCACATTCATATTAGTATTTTATGCTCCAAAATAATTTGCCACCTTAAGTAACATCTATTTATTATCCCACATTTGCTGTATACTAGAAATTTAGGCTCACTTTAACTGGATTCTTCACTCAGGGTTTCACCATGCTGACATTAAGTGGTCAGTCTGAACCGTGACCCCATCTGAGCACAACGTCGGCTATGGTTTGGGTGTTTAATGTTGTCATGCCTCACATTGAAATTTGAGTCCAATGTGGCAATGTTGTCAAGTGGGGCCTGGTGGGAAGTATTTGGGTCATAAGTATGGATCTTTCATGAATAGATTAACAGCCTCCCTTGGGGGTGACTGAATTCTCCCTCTATTAATTCCTCCCAGAGCCGGTTGTTAAAAATAGCCCGACATCTCCCGACTCCCATTTGCTGCTCCTCTTCCCGTGGAGTCTCTTTGCACACACTGGCTCTTCTTTCACTTTTCACTGAGTTGAAGCAGCCTGAGGAACTTCCCAGGTGAAGATGCCCAATCTTGAAATTTCTAGCTACCAGAATCATGAGCCAAATAAACTTTCATTCTTTATAAACTACCCAGTGTCAAGTATTGTCATAGCAACAGTAGGCAGACTAAGACAAGGTCCTCTTTTAAGTTTACTCAGGCAGTTGGCAGAATTCAGTTCCTTGTAGTTGTAAGACGCCCTATTTTCTTGATGGCTATTGGCTTGGTTCCCTCACCTCATCTAGAGCCGACCATTAATTCCAGTTAAGTGGACCTCCCACAAAATGGCAGCCAAATTCTTCAAAGACAGCAGAATAATTTTTTACTCCAGTGTGCTTTGAAAGAGTCTTACATAAAATATGGTAATCCCAACAGTGATTATCCATCACTTTTGTCATATAATGTAACTCAACCAAAGAAATAACTATTCCCCACTATATTAGGTGCTGTCTGCACTCAAGAGGAGGGGGATTATGCAAGAACCTGGGTCACTGGCAATCATCTTAGAATTGTTTCTATGACAACCTTAATCACATCTTACGACTTCTTATCAATTTTTGATTTTACAGTGATTGCACAATCATTCATATTCTTTACAACTTATATTCATGGTCTTCTATTGAGTATATTTCCTTTTTTTTCCACACAACCAAAGCAAATCTTAATTCCTCATTATTTAGACTCAAAACACAGGAAAAAAGGTTTCATTTATTTCTTCTTAATTTTCCTCTAACTCAAAACACTTCAGGGTAATGTCTTTCAAATTGCATTTTGCACATTCTCATTTGTCCTCTCTTGCAATAATTCTGGCACTATCACTGGAAACAAATTACCTTTTTATTCTATTTTGAATTATTATATTATTAAACACAATATGAATTATCATCAATAATAATGCTAATAATAACATTAGATAAACATGTGATATTTTAAACACTTCTAAGGTTCAAATAAGTGAACACAAAAAATCATACACTGCAAAATCTAATAAAGTTTTACTTTTAATTTTCGTCACAGAGATCAGTTAGGAGATATGGAAACTTGACTCTTATTTCTCATGTTTAGGTACTAAGTTATGAAGATAACTTCAAAGAGTTTTCATAGGCATAGATTTACAGGGGTCCTCCAACTTTTTAAACAGGGGGCTAATTCACTGTCCCTCAGACTGTTGGAGGGCTGGACTGCAGGCCCCGATATGAGTCGGCTGCTCAGCAGGACAGGCAGCAGTGGCAAAAACACCCTTTGGGCCGGATAAATGTCCTAAATGGGCTGCATGTGGCCTGCGGGCCATAGTTTGAGGACACCTGTAAATGTAATAAAGTGATTTATAAATTCCCAGAATAGTTTTCTACTCATAGTTCTTATAATAAATATAGTATTAAACTTGGATTATTTTTAGGAATTATCCAAAAGTAACAACATGCATTAATGTTTTAAATTAAAAAGAAAGGTATTCATTTATTTAGAAAAACACAAACAATTTATTGTAATGGCAAATTCTATAATCTGATTACAGAGAACAGGATAGAGAAAATGGTTATGAAAGAGGTTCCTTCTAGATACTCGGCCCACAAAAGCCCTTCTTTGGCTGTCTAAGGGAGCTTTGCTGTCTATATGCATTTTAACAGCATATTTAATATAAATGGTTACATAGTTCCAAAGGGGCTTAATATTTTTTTTTTTTTTTGAGACGGAGCCTCAAGCTGTCCCCCTGGGTAGAGTGCCATGGCATCACACTCACAGCAACCTCCAACTCCTGGGCTCTAGCGAGTCTCCTGCCTCAGCCTCCCAAGTAGCTGGGACTACAGGCGCCCGCCACAACGCTCGGCTATTTTTTGGTTGCAGCCGTCATTGTTGTTTGGCAGGCCCGGGCTGGGGATTCGAACCCACCACCTTAGGTGTACGTGGCTGGCGCTTTAGCCGGTTGAGCTATAGGCGCCGAGCCGGGGCTTAATATTTTAAAGAAAACTTCCACATGCAATTTTTTGATATGTATTTCAAGGAACTATAATCATGAGCCATTATGACAGTTATCTATACATGATTGTAGAAAACAATTTTTCTTAAATATTTTTACTTATCTGTATGCAAGCTAGTTAAAAAGACTCTATTTCTTGTCTACTAGTGATACCCCATGCATAATGTATATATAATTTTGAAAAGATTCTAAAGTAAACTGAAAGTATACTTATTCATTTCATTGGTAAATAAAAATATTGAACATCCTTCAATATATGTTTATGTATACAGGCTGTGTATGTGTGTGCATTCCTATATCTCACCACTTATATAATACTTCTTTCACATATTCTAGCACAAAGTATGTAAACTCAAAGCATATTTCTTATAAAATAAATAATTAGTTGTTAACTGTTGCTCCTTAGAAGATTAAAAAGAACTGGTCTTTAAAGCTTCAATACAAAAGCTACTCCTCTAATTGTGCACGTAAAAATTACCAAAACTTCCCTTTTATCACGAAACCTAAACATGTGGCTGTGTAATTATTCACACCCCTGTTGCCACAGTTATCATGTCAACTCATCCAGGAAATTATTCAGCTTAAACTTTCTCCAAGCCAGCTGAAAAGGTATTATTATAGTGAATTTTCTAATGTAGAAATTTAATTGTCTTACTAACAAAACAAAATCTCTTCCATGTCTCCACAGTGCTTGATGAATCAAATTTCAACTTTTTGTAGGCAAAGATCCCCTGATTATCTGTTTCTAATTATTTGGTGAATTTCAAAACAGTTCAAAGAGCAAAATCAGTGGTATCCATTTTTTTGTATAGTATTTTTGTTTAGTCAGAAAAGGCTTAGAAATAATGACACTTAGAAATAAATGTAAACACATGTTGACAAAACGAAGGGATCTGTGGATGGAGGAGGAAGCAGACATGTTTCCTTCGAGGAAAATACAACCTACAGACACAACGTGAGGACCACATGTGCGTCTCTGTCTTCAGCGCATTTCAAAGGGTGACAGTAGCAAGGGGGTAATGTTAGCTCCCCATCTGTGTCCATCCTCAGTCTTGAAATCCAGCTCTTGTACTTATCAACCTTGGAAACTTGGGCGAAACTCATAGATCCACTAAGTCTACCTCTTCATGTGCAAAGGTTTAAATGGGCTGCATTGCTTGAATAAGGTAAGGCATGTATCTGTACTCACGTTGTGTCTGTCATGTGAGATACACTCTAAAATGTCAACCATAATTATCTGTGAATATTATACTGAAAATTCTTGGTCTCTGTTGGAAAAGGAATGATTGGCAGACATAAATACTTATCTATAAATGAGTTGATGTTCCAATTCACATAAGATCAATGTTTTGACATATTTTCGTTGTTTATTTATTTATTTAATGTATAGAGTCTCACTTCGTTTCTCTGTGGTTGAGTGCTGTGGCATCATCATAGCTCATTGTAACCTGAAACCCCTGGGCTCAATCTATGCTCTTGCCTGAACCTCCTAAGTAGCTGGGACTATAGTGCTTGCCACTTGCCTGGCTTTTTTTTTCTATTTTTTGTAGAGATGGGGTCTCACTGTTGCTGCTCAGGCTGGTCTCAAACTCCTGAGCTCAAGCAATTTACCTGCGTCAGCTTCCCAGAGTGCTAAGATGTGAGCAACTGCCGCTGGTCTATTTTGAAATATTTGTGTGTGTGTGTGTGTGTGTGTGTGTGTGTTGTAGAGTGCTATGGTGTCATAGCTCACAGCAACCTCACACTCACACTTTTGGGTTCAAGTGATCCTGCTGCCTCAGACTCCAGAATAGGTGGGGCAACAGGCTCCCGCATAACATCAGGCTAGGTTTTTTTCTATTTTTTTTGTAGAGAAGGCTGGTCTGTAACTCCTGAGCTTAGGCAATCCCCTCTCCTGGGCATACCAGAGTGCTAGGATTATAGGCATGAGCCATCATGCTTGTCCCTATTTTCAAACATTTTAAACCATTATGAGTGAACTCAATTTGATTTAGCCCTCCGAAAAATTAATAGTGCTAAGTGAGAAATACGTATGGTTGCTACCTGGTGCTATTTGCTAACTAGTAGAAGCTTACATTGTTATAGAATTTTAGAATTTAAAGATTAGTGTCACATTTCTTTCTAATTTTTCAAAAATAGAACATAGTTTTTAGTATTGCAGAACATTGTTAACCAGTCTGTACACTACATTAGAGGCATCATGGGGGTAAATTTTAGGAGAAACAAAAACGTGTATTTTCACATACTGTATACTAAATATATTTTTTCTATTCAAGATATTTATCACATTATTCTATGGACTTATCTGCTACAAAGAATAACACAGGTTCTTTTTCTTTCCTGAGCTTATAGTGCCAGAGATTGAAAATAAAACAAAGAAACAAAAGTCAAATTAAGTGATTTCATAGGTGATGAGTTTAATGACAGTAGCAAACAAGGTCTGATGAGAGAAGAAACCCCTTTGGTGTGGGCGGGACTTACTCTGGGAATTATGGAGGGGCGCTGCTGCACATGAGGGTCATTACGTTCACTCTCAGACATTAGGGATAAGAGATAGAAGCAGGAAGCATGTTTCAGACAAAGAGAGACGATTATGAGAAGGGCTATGTGTCAAGCTATGTGTTGGTTGGGTTTGAAAAATTGAGAGCCTGTTAGTGTGACTGAACACAAGATGAGAGAGAGGGCCCTAGACTGAGCCTGCGAGAGTGGGTAGGGGGTACATCAGGTAGGTCTCTGGAGAAGTTTAGATTTCGTTTTAAATTAGATGGAAGCCAGTTACCAGAATGGTGTGATCTCATGAGCGCATTCACAGCAGTAAAGGTTATTCGGAAGAGAACATATTTGTGCTGTGAAAGAAGGTCAGCAGGGAAATTAGTCAGGATAGTACGAATCTTGGAAAGGGTGGCCCTGGCCGTAATCTCCAGAGTCCGTCTCTGGAGTGGGCACCTGCACCAGCCCATAACACACCCTCTCCCAGGAAACATTTTCATCCTGAGGTGGTGCCTCTTCTTCAAGAAGGCAAATTATCTTCTTAAAGTGATAGAGGAATGTAGTCTGCACATTTCGAGATGTGCCTCTAAGCATTGAAAATAACGTTGAAGAGCACAATGTCATCCTTACAAAAGGTCCTTATTCTCCATCTAGGGATAGAAACCTGGCTTGGAGCAATCAAAACTCTGACACACTAAAAATATTAATGTATCAGAGAAGATCTTATTTAAAAAAAATCAGAGTCATCTTCCAATCCTCAAAGTTACTCAAATTCTACTGAAAGTACTATTTTTTGGGCGGTGGGGCAGAGCTGGGTTTGAACCCATCACCTCCGGTATATGGGGCCAGCACCCTACTCCTTTGAGCCACAGGTGCTGCCCAAAATACTATATTTTTTCATGTTTTCTGAACCTCTAACCCAATGTCTCTCTTTTAAACTCTTCATCAAGATGAGTATTTGGTACTATTTAACCCCCTGTAATGAGTTGATTTAATTAAGAATGCTATTTGGAGGTTCCTTAGAAAGTTAAAAATAAAACTACCATATGATTCAGCAATCCCACTACTGGTATATATCTAAAGCAAGTAAAATCAGTATAACCAGTATCTCAAAAATATACTCACACCACCGAGCCCCCTGCTCACTGCAGCATTATTCACAATACCCAAGATACAGAATCAGCCTAAGTGTTCATCAATGCATGAATGGATAAAGATTATTTTTATATATGTATGTATATAAAGATTATATATATATGCACATATATATGGAGGAATGGATAGATGGATAAAGATTTTTATATATGCATATATAAAGATCATTTTTATATATGCACATATAAAGATCATTTTTATATATGCATATATATATAGTAGAATGAATTATTCTGTCTTAAAATAAGGAAATTATCTCATTTGAAAAATGGATGAGCGGATGAGCATGGAGCACAGTTTTCTAAATGAAATAAGCCTGGCACAGAAAGCTAAAACACTGCACAACCTTATTTGTGAAATCTAAGAAAAGCGAAATTCATAGAAACAGAATATAGAATGGTGGTTGCCAGGGTCTGGGAGGTGAGGGAGATCCAGAGATGTTGGCAAAAGGGCACCAACGTTCAGTCAGGCAGGATGAATGATTTCTGATGTGTACATCCTGATAACTTCAGTTAATAATACTACATTGTATTGAAATTTGCTAGGGGAGTAGCTCTTAAATATTGTCCTCACACACACTCACACACAAAAGGTAAGGTCATGGGCATATTAATTAATCTGGTTTCAGAGACCATTTTACAACGGATACATATAGCAAAACATCGTGTTGTACACATAAATATACACAATTTTTATTTGTTAATTAAACCTCATTAAAGCTTAGCAAAAGATGATTGCTGTGGCTGGGAACAACAGACGCTGACTTTTACCCAACTTAGTGGGAAAGGAACTTTATTCAAAAGTAGCCTGGCTCTTCACATTTGAGAAAAAGTTTAAGAAGTTTACTCCAGTTGAAGCTAGTCTTTTGAAATGCCTTTAGCAAAATTCAACTCCAGTGATGTCCATTTTCTGGGTCTCTTGACTCTCAGCTACGATTCCCTGGAAACCTGATCTGATGATCTCCTTAGATCTGCCTCTTCGTCAACCAGCTGGGGCTGGAGGAGTAAGCCTCCTAATGGTCTCCAGCTTTTTTAACTGAAGTACTTCTCTTGGAGTAGAGAATTTCTATATGCTAGATGCTCAATAAAATTCTTGCATTTTACATTCACTTTATGGCCGTTCACAAATGCACACGCACATACATACACATGGAGGCACACAAAAGGTAAAGTCATTCCCCTTATCCAAGAGGCACCTGCCTAGCACAAAGCGTCAGTTCTTCTTCATCACAGGGGATAACTGGAAGTCACTTTCAGACACTCCAGAGTTCTTCATAGAGGTCAGAACAGCCAGATTTCATGTAATTCTAGCTCCATATTAAGAAACCTTACAAACAAATGGAAGTAGAATGATACTTTTCCTGGATTACATATCCCAGAAAGACAAGAACAAACACATAAAACATACTTTTCTTTACAATAGAGCAAAAGTTATTTCATGCAACCTGCAAGGAAATTTCAGCCCTTATATTTGTCACAAAACTCTGGGGAGCATGGGCCACAGCTCTGCTCTACACATGTGCCTCCACCTTGCATTCTAGCTGACTGGGGCAGACGAACTCTCCTTTGTGACTTCCCTTCTCAGACTGCTAGTTAAACATGTCATAGCAAAGAAAGGAAAACTTTATGGCCTATGAAGGGTGGTCCTGAGAAAGTTCCTACATGATTCTGGTCTGTTTATCTTGATGAAGGGGCATTGCTTCAGGGAATATTCTGAATCCTGAAAAAGCACCAGCCCACACTCATGAGATTTCATCTCCTTATAACTGATCATACAAATGAATTTTTAATATAACAGTTTCAGTTATAGGAGTTTGATGCTGTGAAAACCACAGATTTCCTCCATCTCTGAAACTGTGGGAAGTGTTTTTCCACCCATTTATTAAGTCCTTTTTTGAGGAGTGAACATAAAATCACTGGCATTTGGAGATCAATTGGGCATCTTGTTCATAATAGTAACAAAGACAATATTGATAGTAAAGATAATGTTCTAGGAATCAGCCAAAAATATTTCTAGCTCTGGGTTTTTCTGTGAGGTTCATTTCCAAGCTGACTCTTACTATCTTCATTTAAAGAACTTCACTAAGTCATTTACCATCTAGTGATCATTATGTTGGACGAGATAGAGACCTTTCATCAAGGCTGTGCATTCAGGAAAACCGAGCAATGCAAAGTAGTTTCGGAAGTTCTGACCAGTTGGAGCGATTCCTTTTTGAGTAAAACCCTGTCACATTCCATTCCCAGCAAGTGGTGGCATAATCTGGAGGATCCCTCTCAATCTCAGTCAAGTTATTTTTTTTATCAGCCAGATAACTATTATTGGGATCACAGGTGTGCGCTAATAAAAGACGGATATGTAGTGAGCATAAACAGCTATATACTGACTATAAACACTAGTCAAATACAAACTCTCGTACTGTTACCAATTATGTGTATTGTTAAACCACTAGAATTTTAGTACACTGTGAGCATAGAGAAATATACTTCTTTCATTAAGTATTATTTTGCTTTCATCAACTTAAATGGGGAATTGTATACGAGTCTATAAAATAACAAAAATTTAGATTGCCATGCTCTTCTATCACTTCTTTGTGATTAAAATTTACTGCAGTCTGGTTATGGTGGCTCAGGCGTAATCCTAGCTTTCTGAGAGGTGGAGGCTGGTGGATTGCTTGAGCTCAGGAGTTTGAGACCCAGCTGAGCAACAGTGAGATCCCATTCCTGCTAAAAATAGAAAAATTAATCTGGCATACTGGTGCAGGCCTGTAGTCCCAGCTACTCGGCAGGCTGAGGCAAAAGTATGGCTCAAGCCCAAGAATTTGAGGTTGCAGCACTTTACCCAGGGCAACAGAGTGAGCCTCTGTCTCAGAACAAAAACTACAGTTTGGGGGATGCTGTTTGTCTTGTGTAGTTTGGGGAATGCTGTTCGTCTTGTGTGGCTCTCTTCATGAACTAGAACAGAGAACAAGCACCTTGCTCTGCTACTTGAGAATTTCAGAGCCCCAGACCTTGTGAACACACTCAGAAAACACAGCTGTGTGTGTTACCCCTGAATGAACACCACAAAAAGATGCATTTTTAACAGTCACCCTCCTCATTTGAATTCAGTCTTATGTGATAAAAGCAAACAACTATCAGACAGAGAAAAGGCCACATTAACATAGAGAAAACCAATCTTTGTCACTGAATCTCTAGCCTCTCCCAGACTCCTCGGACTCAGGATTTCTGTACAATACCTCTAGCCTGAATGATGGAGTGACATGTTAGATTTTGGATATTTCTCAGTTTGTAATGTATTGATTGTTATTTAGATGCCTAAATAAACCGTAACATGTTTCAACAGTAAGCACACTGAAGATTTCACAACATTCCTTTGTAATGAAATTTCTTTTTTTTTTAAGGGAAGTATATAATAAAGTACAATTGAAAAAGTACTAAAATGTTTGAGAAAACTAATTCATTAAGAGTAATAATGGAGAAAAGTAGACATTCTCATACTTTTTCCTCTTTTCATTAGAAATACCTATCAATTAACACCTTTTGAAAGTAAAAAAACATCCAAATTAAAATTCCTACCATTCATGAGATATGATTTTCTGAAAAATGGAAACTAGTATTTTTTGAACTACATCTATTATTTATTTGTTTAACCTAATCTTTGGCCCCTGAGAGATTAAGCAATGATTGTAAAAACAAAATAAAAAACTACTGTTCAATGTTTTACTTCTTGTTCTCTGGCCTCATCAATAAAAGTTACTTTTAATATATATATAACACATTGAATTGAAATAACTGTATAAAAGTATATCATGGATATCTCTTAAGTCCCTTTGGTATTGTGTCCCTTTTTGTCTTTTCAGTAACAAAAAAATTATACTAGCATGAACTATTATTCTCAGTAATCACAAAGGGGCAATTGCTTGGCACAATTTTATTTCATGTTCACAGAAAACAATGTGAATCGTAGCTATGATTCAGAGTTAGGTGATAAAAGCAAAAAACTGTCAGGATTGCTGGACAGAAAAAGGAGACATTGACATAGATAAAACAAATCTTGGTCACTGAATCTCTGGCCTCTTGCAGACTGCTCTGACATAAGATTTCTGTACAATACATCTAAACTGAATGATAGAGTGACAGATTAGATCTTAAGTATTTCTTAGTTTGTAATACACTTAGTGCTAGCTAGATATTTGAATTTCAACAGCAAACACACTGAATATGATACATAAAAGTTACTGATATCCGTACTGTATATTATGTAAAAAATACATTCAGAAAAAAAAATAAGGGTGAAATTATAGACAGGGCTAATTTTTGAAAATCTACTCAAGAGTTTTATTGTATTTGACTTAATTCATCATTTCTTTGAATGCTTTTTCTCAGTCAATGAATTTTGTCTCATAGTAAAGCTGAGCATAATTAAGACAAAATTATGACCAAACTGAGTACACAGTGAAAATTTAAAAAATTGTTCCTGCCTTTAAGGAGTTAGTAATGTGATAAAGAAAACAAATGTGTAAATACACTCATCATGTCATATGATAAAATGCATAATGGAAAAAAAATATCAAATAAAGAGTAAAATAATTCTGAAAAAAACCTCTTATAGAAGAAAAATTAAATAGCAATAGGAATTAAGGAATAGAATTGGACCTATCAAAACATGTTTATTTTTTATAGTACATGCATAATTCTCAACTTTATGTGAAAAAAGGTTTCATTTACTGTCTCAAAATTTAGTGCAATATTTTAAATACAAGTGTAGGAAAAAAGGTAACAAATTTGTGTTACATATGCAACATAATTGAAAAAATTTTGGAATTACATGGAGAATATTTGCAATGTGTTTAATGGGTGTATCCAGTTGATGGAAATAAGAAACCCATTACCAAGGTGCACACGATGCCAGACTTGCTTGCCCTTTTTTCATTTGTCTCAAACATATTTCCACGATGTCTTTTATCTTTGGCTCATACTTTTGAATACTTTTTTGTAAGTCAAAAAAAAAAAAAAAGTTAAAAATATTTGCCAGAAAATGTAGAAATAAAAGCAAAGCAAGTGAAAAAATAATTTCAATGAACTGAAACTAAGACGTTTTGACAAAGCAGAACATACCAAAGCAATTAGACACATATTGAAAAATATATCAGGATATGTGCTATCATTGTAAATTAAAAAAAAATTCATATGTTAGTATTTATATATTCCCTATCATGTTGACTCAGAAGAAGACAATGACAGTACTTAAGAAGTTAGAGGAGCACTCGGAGAGGCCAAGGCAGGTGGATTGCTTGAGCTCCAGAGTTGGAGACCAGCCTGAGCAAAAGTGAGACCCCCATCTCTAGAAAAACTAGCTGGGCGTTGTGCTGGGAAACTATAGTCCCAGCTACTCGGGAGTCTGAAAGAGGATGGCTTGAGCTCAAGTGTTTGAAGTTGCTGTGAGCTATGATGACCACACAGCAACTCAGCACTCTACCCAGGTGACAGAGTGAGACTCTGTTTCAAGGAGAAAAAAAAAGAATTTCGAGGTGAAGACAATATCACAGAGAAAGAAGTTGGCAATGGGGTGCCTTTCAAAGAAAGCCTGAGGTGTTAGTTCCATAGAACCAATATTCAAGCTATGCTTAAATTATCAAATTAACAATAGAAGATGCATTAACTCTCTGTGAAAATACTGTTATTTCTCTGTTGGAACTATGTATAAAATCATTACAACAGTGCTAAGTTTTTATTGTAGATAAATCAGGATTGCTTGGGACACAGATATTGCTCTAGAAGTTTATTTCTCAGGAAAAGACAATGTCTGGTTAGGAAGCTGCCTAACGGGTTAACTCTGCTGACTGTGATACTTGCACTAAAAATATTATGTCAAAACCCAATGTAGCTACCATTCTGAGAAAACCCTATTTTCTGAAAGAAATGGCCAAAGGAAATCACTAGTTGTCTGGAGGTCCTCGAAGCCTGATTGACAAAGCAGAACATTTGAGAATTATGCACAATCATTTCTCTTATCTTTAAAAGGAGTTTAGGAGTATAGCAGCAAAACAAACAAACAAAAAATGATTGTGAAAGAGGTCCTAGACACTAGACCCTTTGATTTTATAACATTTAACCAGGAATGTAGAATATAGACCTAACATCCAGGTCATTTTTTTTCCCTCCAACTATGACATTGCTTTCATGACCCGTGGACCCTGAGTTGGTAGTTCATGACATTATCACAATTGTCAAGACTTACTGTTTATAATACTTATGCAAAACATGGTCTATGGTACAGGCATCAAACAAGAAGCTTTACTAAAAGATTTTTTAAATATTTGATATTTGAAAAGGCTTTGGAATATAATTACCTTGCATAGTCTTTTTTTCTCCATCAATGCCAAGGGATATATAATAAAAAAACTAACACCACTATTTGTGGTTGATTTGAAAGGCTTTGTGAAGGTGGTTGAGGATAGAGTGAAAATTGTTCTTGAAGAGGGATGTTAACCTTGAAGAGATCAATGAAAAGAGGCTGAAGAGCTCTTGCTACCTCATGCTGCTAAATTTAACTGTCACCCTTTTTCAGGAGGGTATATTAGCCTGGTTTGAGGCACACACTCACACAATTGCTACCTGCTTTGAAGAAACGCATGGGCCATGTAAATATAATGCTAAGCATCATTTTCAAACACACCAGCCATATGGCAAAAATCACTCTTTTTAACATTGTGCTTGATGTCTCTTATCTCGACAGTGAAGAATGTCTGGGAAGCAGATACAAAGGAAGTATTAAAAAGGCAAGAGATTTATTCAGAGAAATATCTATAAAAGTAAAGAGAGGGACCAGGATTAGGTGGGTACTACCTCTATTCATATCGCAATGCTGCTCTGAAATGTGTGAATCAAGGAGAGAGCAGGGAGAATGATTGTACACAATGAGCCCCAAGCTCTGAGAAATGCTTGGCTGGTTAATAAGGGAGCCCCAGAGCAGCACCTGGTGCTTACAGGCTCAGAACTGGCCGACCCTGTAACTCCCCTTGCTGGGCTCACTCACAGGCTAGAAGCAACTTGCAGGTGTGTGGCCCTAGAATTACCATGTTTCCCCCCAAATAAGACACTGCCTTATATTTATTTTTTCTCAAGAAGACACACTAGGGCTTATTTTCAGAGGTTGTCTTCCTCTCTGTGCTGAAATGCATGGTGTGGCTATGCAGGGTATTTGCATAGCCATGCCCATTACTAGGTCTTATTATCAGGGTAGGGCTTATATTTAACAAATGCATAGAAATCCTTCTAGGGCTTATTTTTTGGGTAGGCCTTGTTTTCAGGGGAACATGGTAGTAGATCCTAAAGGTATAATACTTGAGGCCTATCTGTGAACCACTCTCTGGAAAGATTCATTGTTGAAAGCAGGTCTGTGTACATTTCCAGGGCTCTGTACTTACAGAAGTATACAAAAATCTTAAAAGATATAAACAGTGTGAATGGAAACAAATTTCCATTCCAAGGCATTATGTATCTTCCTGAAGTTTGCTATTCTGTCTCCATAGCAGTCGCAAAATGGTAAGGACCAAATGGCAGATCCTATGGGTCCAACAGCTTACCTGACCTTGGCCTTCATTACTATACAACTCTTCTTCCTGTTACCTTCAGCACTCCCGCCTCCTTCAACATCAGTCTCATCATACTTGGTGAATTAAGAATGGTTTAATATGGGAAACTGCTTTGTTATTATTATACATTTTCTGAATCCTCTCCAATTAATTGTTTAATTAATTAATTAATTAATT
>NW_003852402.1:32367117-32386011 GCF_000181295.1 Otolemur garnettii | reverse complement strand
TGGTTTAATATGGGAAACTGCTTTGTTATTATTATACATTTTCTGAATCCTCTCCAATTAATTGTTTAATTAATTAATTAATTAATTAAATTGTTATATTTTAGTTATGGTATGTATTTTAAATGCAAATTGTATATTACAGTGATAAATGTATAGGTTTTATTATTGAAGGCAACCATTTATTAACAATCATATTTGCTGCTTAGTGGTCAGAAAGCAATATTTTAAGTAGTTTATCTTTTATAGTGATAGTTTGATTCATATAAAGATTTTTTAAAGTGCTTTAAATACCTTTTGAGAAATTAACTTGGAATTTAGATGTATGTAGAAAGTTGTCAGGGAAAAGAAAAAATATCAATATTTCTATGAAGGCCTATGGTGACATGGAGGAACATTAAGGTATTTTTGTTTCAGAATATTAGAGGGTAGACATGCCTTGTTTCCATAATTTGGGTTTTGTAGAGATTGAGTTAGTAACCTTTAGCCTCAGGCTGTGTTTCAAACTCCTAAAGATCTCATCCTCCAATTTCTGTTTTTCCAGCCAACTTCATTTTCCGTTATTCTGGGTTTAACACTTTAAACTTTAGTAACATTGGAGAACTTGAATCAATTATACTTGAATGCATTATGCTGTTTCATTTTTGCATTTATTTAATATTATTATTATTTTTATTTTTTTGTAGAGACAGAGTCTAATTTTATCACCCTCAGTAGAGTGCCATGGCATCACATAGCTACTGGCAACCTCCAACTCCTGGGCTTAGGTGATTCTCTTACCTCAGCCTCCTGAGCAGCTGGCTCCCACCACAATGCCCGGCTATTATTTTGTTGCAGTTTGGCCAGGGCCAGGCTTAAACCCACCATTCTCGGTATATGGGCCAACGCCCCACCCACTTAGCCACAGGCACCACCCTAATAATATTATTCTATGTGGCTCAAGTGCTCTCATATACTTCAATCTTCTTTAACTTGGGAAAGTAATATATCTGCTTAAAGTCATGGTTTAACAATAATTTCTATCAGCTGGCTGCTTACACTAGTCTGTTCTTCATGCTCCATAGGTGCCAGCTATAATTGATCATTTCCCTAAATTTTCTGGGTCAAGAATGAGAGTCTATGTTTATGTCTTCAAGAACAAGAACAATGCAAAAAGTAGATATCACATACTTTCCCCCAAAGTAAACTTTTTTAAAAGAAGAAAAATTTAATTATGAAACAAATTCTGCTCATAACAATCATTGCATTATAATTCCAAAAAGCTCAGAGGTAACTACAAAAATTGCTACAGTTAATGCTCTGCTTTCCAATCTAAAGTGATTATCAAATGAATTAGAAAATATAAATCAATGACATTTGCATTCCTTTGATGTTAACATAACCAAACTTATCCCAGAATGATTTGCATTGCAGGCTCATTTTATCTCTAAAAAGATTAATTACATAATATTTGCCCTGTCAATGATACATAAGTTTAGGATTTGAACTTCCATAGTTATATATCTAAATTAAAAGAGTCATATGGAGCGGATTGAAAACTTTTTAATTAATATGTGAGGATAACGCTATCCATTTGTATGAAATCTCCACCATCTACCACAATGGTTGATAAAGAATACTTAAGAAAATTAGTGAAATGCCTTATTAGTATAAAATAAATTAGCATAAATATATCTATATAGAGAGTCTTCCAATATGTAGTTGCAAAAGAAATTACACTTGTATTTTTCAAACTAACTGTTCTCATTTTACATATTTATCTTCTTATCTCAATTACTGGATAAAGTGTCAAGGACTCTGACAAGGTGAGTATTGGGACTTAATTAATCAGGAAGTATAGGATGCCCCAAGGCAGCTGTATACATGTCAGCATTGGCAAAATATCCACTTTCTACAAGCAAGAAGAGTCATATTTCACAGTTATGATGCAATTACATTGTTACTTCACAGCTGTCAAAAAGCATAGTCTTGAAATATGACTTTTAAAAGTACGTTCTTAAAACAGTTTCTCAACATTTTAACTAAGAATCTTTCAGAGATCCCATGAATAAAATAACTAGATGTGCCCTCAACAAGAAGACATGAGTCAATAAATTCTTTGATATGATTTTCAACACAATAATAAAGAATGTTATGTCCTAGATCGAGTGTGTATCACACAGCTTTTCATATATATTAAACAAAATGTATAAAGCAAGGTTGCAAAATTGTGGGTATTTATTCTAACCAGGACAAATCTAAGGGTTGTTCGAAACAAGAAATACATTTAAAACATGGCGAGAAATTTAATTTTTTCTATCGTTCTCCTGCATAGTTTAGACATAATGTGAAAGATGGAGAAATGTGAATAAAAAGGAGACTTAGAATAAGTAGCACTTGTATGAGCAGAACAATGGATGTCAATAAAGCTGATTTAAGTGCACAAAATGTATGCCCTGCCGACCTCTTCAATCGCTAAAGATGGGGTGTAAATTGAGCTTTGAGCTTCCTACCAGACAATAGAGAGGTGTGATTAGATAAAAGATTTACAGCACACACGATGTAAAATAGAGGCCAATTATAAAAGCCAGGCAGTATTTTCTGGTACTAAATGCTTATCAAGGTAATTCCAGTGTACTGTTAGAGTACTCTGTACCAAGTTCATCACATCTTCCAGAGCAGACCCCAGACACATACCATGTGAATTTCAGCTGGGTGTTTCCTATAAAATCGCTGCAGGCTAAACAGCATTACGTTTGTTTTAGCCCCTGATGACAGCAGTGTGAGAGGTGAAAGCAACTCATATCTGCACTCTGACTTTTGATGATGTGGTAAGTTTGGAGACAAAAGTCAGAATATGTAAAGGAATTATCGATATGATGTACTTCAGGTGATCTCTATGAATTATGATATTTTAAATGTTTAGTTACAGATAGTTGATTTTAATTTAAAATGATACTGTAACATGAGCCAACTTTAGAAATACAAACTTGAACCAGGAAAAAGAAAGTAACAAAAAACTATACGTTTCAGTAGTATTTTAGGCACTGATTGCTTACAAGCAAACAAAATTAAACAATGCACTTGGTATTTCACACATTTATGTTAAAATTATAAATTTAATTATGGAAGAATAAACAAGGAGTTTATTATAACATATAAACTGTGGCATGATTAAAAGGATTATTGATTTACCTGGGGAGATTCAGCCTGAAGCTGACGAAGTTCCTCACTTGGGCATTTCCTTTCAGACCCTTGTACATAATTTAGTTTTGAAAAATTTGTACTCATTTTCTTAGAGAAGTTACCCCAAATTGTGTAAGGTTCAGTCCCTTCAGAAGTAGTCATTTTTTCAAGTAATGTTCTATTTCTGTTGGTATTGGGAATATAGATATCAGTTTTATTACTTTGATCTTTACAGTATGTTAGATTAGAACGTGTCCTCTTGTTTATATCAACTATATCTATAAAAGGAAAGAAAAACTTAGCTGTATCATATGAAATTATGTCATCTAGAATACAGGTGTTACTCATGGCTGACTGAAGATGAATAAATTATTTTGACAGTCCAGTGAACAGAGAGAAGGGTTGAGGTCCTTTCCTTAAAATGAACCACATAATGGTGATGTACACAGAAAATAATCTGGCAACTTTCCACTGAGATATAGCGCAGAAAATGACTGTGGTTCTAAAGCAACAGTTTACTCCCAGAATTCCATCCTAAAGAGAAGGGCTATTAAAATACTGTGATTAAACACACACACACACACACACACACACACACACACATATATATATATTGTTTTGTTTTTGAGACAGAGTCACAGCTTACAGTGACTTCTGACTCTTGGCTCCCAAGTAGCTGAGACTACAGATGCCTGCCACAATGCCTGTCTATTTTTAGAGATGTGGTCTCCCTTTTTGGGAAGGTGAGGTGAGCGGATTACTTGGGCTCAGACGGTCTCGAACTCCTGAGCTCAAGGAATCGCCCATCTCGGCCTCCCAAAGTGCTGGAAAAAATATT
The DNA here is from genome assembly GCF_000181295.1 of Otolemur garnettii. Classification (NCBI taxonomy): domain Eukaryota; kingdom Metazoa; phylum Chordata; class Mammalia; order Primates; family Galagidae; genus Otolemur; species Otolemur garnettii. Next base: position 32,382,011 of record NW_003852402.1, on the reverse strand, counting down.
ACAGCAGTTTACACTGTGGATAAGAGGTTGGAGCGTGCTTATGAACACAGCCACATTAGAATCTTGTTGTATAATAAATCACCCCCCCAAATTAGCGCCTTAAAACAACAAGCATCTATTATCTGTGAATTTCTGCGCCTCAATAATCAGCTTGTTGGATGATTCCTGCCCACGGAGTCTCTTCGTGTATTTAAGCAGGTAGCTCACAACCAGCTGGGGGGTGATAAGCTTTGAGTGTTTTCACATGTCTTTTGGCAGGTCTTAAAATATCCAATTTCAGCCTTCTCCTGTGGGTCCTGAAAGGCCTCCGCCTTCCCTAACTGTTGGGGAACTGAGACATCAGCCTTCTTCAACTGATGGCCTGAGACATCGCTTCTTTGTCATATGGGCCTTTTTGTGGAGTTACCCAAAAGGTATTCATTATGGAGTTTCCTCCCAGAGTCAGTGATTTTTTTCTGGGGGGAAAACTCCCCAGACAAAAACCCCCTGGATTTCTCTGACCTAACACTACACGTTAGAAGCAGCATGCCATCACTTCTGCTATATGTTATTGTTTGCAAAGACTAAAGCTGGTTCCATAGTGCATAAGGGAAGAGACAATGCAGGAATAAGAGTTCTAGGAGGCAGAGGTGATGAAATCCCAGCAGGGAGCCTGCTTACCGTGACAGCATCTAGAACACACTCTTATATTTCTATTTTTTCCAAACCAAATACCTTGTTCTGTAAAGGAATTAAAGTAAAAAGAAGGAAGACTAAAGATGCTCCTCCTCTTTTACTGCCTTAAAAAGTATCCAGTTTTGAAAGGATTTTCACATTTAGTAACAATGTCTATTAAGGTATAATATGTTCAAAATTATCAACAAAGTGTCTATAATGGGCATATGTAGTTTACCTTCTGTAATCTCATGATGCACCATTTCCTTGTGGTGATGAAAATAACTAACAATGGAAGAACAGCTCTAATGTCTCATGAGAAGGTCCAGCCTCTAATGGCTCTGAGAGGTCCAGCCTCACCTTTTATTAAGAGAAAATTCACTTGATGATGTTTGAATGTACAGGAATGGTTAATAAACCAATATCATAATTTGGGAAGAATGAGATGTAGAGGGTCTACAAAATTTTGGTTATTCTTAAAATTCAAGCTAATCATTATTATTTATATCAACAGTAAAAGAATAGAAGAAAAAATGAATATGCACAGACTACTTTACACAGTGATGATGTAGGCCTGAAACCAGAGTTCACAGAACACTGATGTAACGACCTGACATCATTTAGACCTCAGTGCCAGTATTTGTTATTAGCAGCTTTGAAGACTTGGGAGCCTTACAATTTTTGGTTTAGTTAGAAAGACCCCTGATGTGCTAGCTACAATTGATTTTGTTTGCTTTATACTTGGGATTGTTGAGTAGACATCTGTCCTTTGCAAAAAGAAAGATTCTGGGTTAGAAAAATCCATAATTTCTTCAGACGTCTTTTACAATCAATTTTCTGTCAACAGCAGCATAACCGTAAGGAACCAGGGAATTTAAAACCTTCGTAAGAATGAGAGAAAGAAGAATGGGAAACGGTGAATTTTAACATTTATGAGTTGCTATTTCATGACCTGAAAATGTATCATTTCAGTTTTGATCTTCATGGAATCCTGAAGACAATGAAAACCTCCAGAAATACGGAGATTTTACAGAGAATGTGCTGCTCCTTTATTTCTCTCTGCTGCGTGCTGTTGGTGTAAACTGACTTTTATTGGAGTTGACAGGCTTTCTTTTTTTTTCTCTCCCCCAAGCTCCATGAAAACAGTTTGCTTTCAAAATGTTTGTCACAACCTTTGGACAAACAAAAGCCCAGGGAGAAAAGTAAACATACGTAAACGCACATCTATCAATCTTTTGATATTACAAACCATTCAGGCAGGGGAATAGATGTTTAGAAGACTGGCAGAGCCACATCAGTCTTTCACTTCTAGGTCACCTGCACAAAGCCAACTTCGGAAAAACATGTTTCTTGTTGTGTTCGACTATTAGCAACATGACACTGGAGAAAACAGTGTCGAGCAAGAAATAAGGGTAGCAATTAGCAAAACAAAAGTCATTGATTGTGGCACAACTCCAACAGTCCATATTTCTGAAATACTTAATATTTTCTTTATTTAAAGCACCTCCTCATAGCCTGAAGGAGAGGGGCTTAATTTGTCTAAAAACACAGAAGTAAAGCTGAGGTTAAACTCTAAGAGTGAGTTTGTCGAAGTCATTTCTTTTCCTCACAATCTGTCCCAATCTTGGCTCGTTTCCTAATAATGTCACACCACTATTCATGTAGAGTCAGGACTTACACAATATTTTTAACACTCTAACCTTGAATTTAGAGTAGCTACATATTAAGTTGGCCCTCAGCCCTTGTAGGGTTTGCATCTGAAGATTCACCCAGCCACATGCCAAAAATATTCAGAAAACTAAACAATAACAAATAACGATAGTTGAACAAAACATGATATAAATTAAAATATAGTATTAAAATCTTTTAAGTGGCATTTGCATTGTATTAGATATCGTGGTAACCGAGGGATTATAGTATGGAAGAGGATATATGTGGGTTGTATGCAAATGCATATCATTTTATAGAAAACACTTGAGCTTACATGGGGCTCCTGGAACAAGTTCCCTGCGGATAATGAGGGATGATTGTATTTCTGTACCTGTATGTTTTGATTTTACTAGAACTAAACTTCTGATTTGTCCCTTCCAAATGTTAATAATCATGCCATTCTCCCACAGTAGCATCAGGACAAGAGCCTTAAGAAATCTCAACTTGTAAGTTGCTCTTCTTACCCAGAGACTCACACCTCAGCCTAATTCTGTCCGTCTTTCTTTTTCCATGGTCCACTTCATTCACTCATCAGATGATGGGCACTTAGGTTTAGTTCACAAATGCAGTCAGTCCCAATAACAAAAGTAGTATTCATCTCTCTTCACGTTATTTTATCTCTTTCTAAAGACTTCCTTTCTATATCGCCCTTCATGTATTCTACATGACAATGACATTACATTGCCATAATGCCATCATGGCTGGACCTATTTATACCCTTTTCTTTTTGGCTTTTTTATACACAACTTTTTTTTTCTTCCATTTAAAGATTCTCTTTATATTTTTCACCTGGTAAAACATGCTGCTGTCCAGTGAAAGGGGAAATAAAATAGCATCATTGTCTGGTGCCTGTGGCTCAAAGGAGTAGGGCGCTGGCCCCATATACTGGAGGTGGCAGGTTCAAACCCGGCCCTGGCCAAAAACTACAAAAAATTTAAAAAAATAAAATAGCATCATTATCACATGGATTAATTCTGTTCCCCTAAAGTTATTTGTCCAAATACTTATCTGGTTTTACCACCATTCTACAGACTATAATTAAGGGGAAAACTTTATAAAAATCCCTGACAGATAATTTACAATGAGTCTATATATTGAAAAGTGATATACTATGTATAAATGTTGAAAGAATAAGTGAATGAAAATTATAATTTTCTATAATACCCAACAACTTTGCACATGAAATAATAAATAATAAGATATGGAGTACATATTTACAAACACTTGAAACGATTTTCAAGGTCAGTAAAAATGTAAACATAGCAAACAAATGTTTGTTTCCAGACAAGATGGTGCAATATCATAGACTGAATTTATACTCATAATTGAAACAAATAAAACTTTGGGCAAAATCTGAAACAATCACTTTGCCATATTGAGTCAACAGGCTACATAGGACACTGATCCCTGAGTAAAGGAAATAAAACAGGTGAACCCTGTGAGTGCCCACAGCTTATTCTATTGACAAAGCAAACATCCCTGACTTACGAGAGCTCAACTTACAAATGTTATTTCAAAATATCAAGGCAGTACAAATGTTTTTGTTCCCTAAATACTTGGTATAAGGCTTAATCAGGACTTTTTTTGCCTGTCACCAAAATACAGTTCATTGTACCAGAAAGGTAAGTTTCTGTCGTTTGCTTTCCTTGTACTGAGTTTGAAATTTCTTTACATCTCTCTTGATTGTAACCACTATGACTTAGCTCCGCGTATTCATAGAACATGCAGTGTTTGTTTTTCCATTCCTAAGATCCTTAGGGTAATAGTTTCCATTTCCTTCCAAATTGCTGCCAAGACATGATTTCATCCTTTTTAATGGCTGAGTGCTACTTCATGGTATGCAGGTATATACCACATTTTCCCATAAGATGATGAGCACTGTGGTTTAATTCACATCTCTGCAACTGTGAATTGTGCTGCAGTATATGTTTGAGTGCATATGTCTTTCTTCGTAAAGTGACTTCCCCTCTGGGCAGATACCTCATAGTGTAACTGCTGGAACAAATGTAAGTCTGCATTTATTTCATCGAGGACTCTCCATACTCTTTTCCATACAAGTTGTACAGATTTCCGGTCCCACCAACAGTGTATCACATGTTCCTTTCTGCATTCTCACAGCATCTGTTGTTTTTTGACCTTTTAATAATGGTCATTCTATCGGGGCAAGGTGATATTCACTGTAGGTTTAATTTGCATTTCAGTGATGGTTAGTGATATTGAACATTTTTTCATATGTTTGAACAATTTTTTTTTACTAAACGATGGTGCAAAGACAATATGCATTCAGTAAAAACTATGCTTTGAGTCTTGGATTTTGGTCTTTTCCCAGGTTAATGATATGGGCTCTGATATGATAACTCTCTCACTATGTTGAGAGTTGCCATACCATACTGTCAGTGAGCCAAAGCTCTACATCAACAGGCAATAATGAAGGTAAACAACTAATATGCTACTAGGGGTGTCCAGCCTGTGGCTTGAGGGCCTCATGCTGATTTTCTGAGGACTTTTTTTTTTTTTTTTGTCTAAGGTATCAGATATAACAAAAAGTATGCAGAGACCTTTTTATGGCTAGTTTTCAGTAGAGATTTTTTGTTTAATATGGGGCCCAAGATAACTTTTCTTTTTCTAATGTGATGGGGGCAGGGAATTGGACACCCTTGCACAGTGTACTGTGTTGCCAACTGATTTTGTCCCCACTGTAGGCTAATGTAAGTGTTCTGAGGATGTTTACCATAGATAGGTTAGGGTAAGCTATAAGGTTTGGAAGTTTAAGTGTACTAAATGCATTTTAACTTATGATATTTTCAACATATTAAAAATTTAACAAAATGTAACCCCATTATAAGTGGAGCAGCATCTGTAAACCCACAGCATAATGCAGTTCAAAGCCAAGACTTGGACTAAGATTAAGAGAACAAAGTAGGAATCCAGGAAGTGGAGTTGGTAAAAGTCTTTAGGAAAAAATACTGGAGATGAGAAGCTTGCACAGACAGAGCTCTGGACCTCTGCAGAGTGTCTGCTTAAGGAAACAATTCCAAAAATTTATACATGACTGGAAGTTATTCATATCCACAACAGCAAAACTAAAAAACAAAGTAATTTGGGAAGCATCAGGTAGAGCACTAAGAAATATTATGTCTCAGTAGTGGGACAAAATTAGCCCATGCCTCAAAGTTTCACTGTTGCTATGTAACAAATCTTAAAAGCAAGTGTCAAAGGGGTTAGTTTCAAATAATTTAACAATATTCCAGAACAAAGCTCAAGAATATTAACGAGGATATAAAAAATACACACACAGAATTTAAACATCGTAAGGTCTGGCATCCAGTAAAATGTCACCAGGAATTCAAGAAAGCAGCAAAATGCGACTCACAAAGAGGAGAAAAATCAATAGGGACAAATCTAGAAATAACAAAGATGAAAGAAATGGGAGGCAAGGATATTAAAACAGCTATCATTACTATGCTCTATGTGGTGAAAAACATTAGACAATAGTGGGAAAGTTAAACAGACACCAGAAAGAAATAAAGATAAAATCGGGAGGGAGGAGGGAGGGTGGAGGGATCACGCCTATGGTTCATCCTGTAAGGGTACCTGTGAATCTCTCTAAGTGTAGAATATAAATGTCTTAACACAGTAACTAAGAAAAAGACATGAAGGCTATGTTAACCAGTTGGATGAAAGTATTTCAAATTGTATATAGAAACAGGACACTGTACCCATGATAGTATTAATCTACACTGCTGTGATTTAATAAAAAAAAAAAAAAGATAAATCAAACTCTCTGCGCCCAAATTACAGTATCTGAGAAGAAAACTGCCTCCTTATGATTCACACCAAACTAGACACTGTAGAACAAAAGATTAGTCAACCTGAGTTAGAGACACAAAAAATTCAAAGTAGAACGCGTAGAGTAACAATTAAAAATTTGTAAATAAACAGAGCATCCATGAATTCTGGGGACAACATCCCTGGAAAGTGAAGGGTCAATATTACAAGCTCATGAAGGGGAAGAATCAGTTCAGATTTATTAAGAAAGGACCCTGTGGCCACTTCCAAATAAGAGAGAGTGCAGCACAGAGCAATTCTACCTGATATTAATCTACTCAGTCAGTGCGAAAAGCTAGTATTCCAATATCAATTATAATAATATATCACGACCTGGCATGAGAAAGAGACCTCTTATAATCCAGGTGAGGAGGGAGAGTTGACCTGAGTGGAAATGGTGGGAAATGGAGAAATAAATCCATGAAAGGCAGGGAGAGATAGGACGGAGTCAGGAGGACTGATGTAGCTGATGGCTGCAAGCCAGCACCTGAACCCTAGAAACAGCTTTATTTATACAGTGTCTTAACACGGTTGGATAAATCTTAGCACATGGGGTAGAGCTCAGCCTTAAAGAGGAAAAACTGTGTGCTTGCTGTATGCATGGGCTACGTGACTTCTGGAAAGAATGTTGTGAAAGGAGGTGAAGAGGTTGGGGGTCGCTCCCTGAGTATTTCCCAGGTTGTGGGGGCCCCGCCGGCCACAACCCGCTCCCCACAATAATAAGGTAAGAACATATCAGTCTCTGGAAATATTCCCATCCATCACTTTTATCAGCTTAGTAATATGTCTAAACCAGTGCTAGCACCTCTCTTAGCAGATATTGTAGGCTGTGTTGAATTGTAGGCACATCCCCCAATGCTTCCCGCTGAGGTTCTCTAATAGACAGGATTAAATTATCACTGTCTCCTGAAATCCAGTACAGTCAGGCATAATGACATTTCAGGCAACAACCAACTGCATATGTGCAAGTCTCAGAAGATTATAATGCATTTTGTTCCACCTTTTCCATATTTAGATATGTTGAATACATGAACTCTTTCCATTGTGTTTCAACTTCCTAGGATATTTGGTACAGTATCACACTGTAGAGCTTTGTAACTTACACACGATAGGCTACACCATAAAGCCTAAATATGTAGTAGGCTGTGCCACGTAGGTTTGTGTAGGTATACACGATGATGTTGGCACGATAACAAAATCATCTACGAATATATTTTTTTAGAACGTAATGTTCAGAGACACGTAACTGTACTTAAATACACTTCTTGCCCTACCATTTCTTATAGTCACCTTATTAACTCATTAGCTGTTTAAATTATAAACCTTCCACATGAATGCCTATATCCCAGATAACATCCCAAACTACATATTTGTTTACTATGTCAATTCCTATGTCCTAGTCTAATGGAATACCTGAATTGGGAAAAAATAATATCTGGCAAATAAACTGTAGTCCTTTGTACTTCAAAGATAAATATTGTTTAAGAATTGAATAATTTGTTCTTTACCTTTTTAAAAGGATGTGTATTGCTTTTAGCAGGTAGATTGAATTGCTGAATTGTGATTTTATCATCCAGCTTGTGTAAATTGGAGAACTATTTTCTATATTTTAGAAAGCCCTAGAGGTTATCATTTTAAGTTGCCATGTAAACCAGTAACACATTCAATATTATCAAAATATTTATTCCACATGAATTCATTGCATCGTATAATGATGCTGTGATTATACCTCTATAAGTATAATTTAACTTATAATTTATATATGAGTTATTAACACCAGGGGGTTGATCATTATTAAGGATATTTCCTTCCCATACATATCCTCTTTTTAACCCCTGTGCGAGGGAAAAAAAGGTTATACACAAGCTTCAGTGATTATATAGATTTTTCTGGGGTCATAATGACTGAGTGATTATAAAAGGACAATTCTGTATGGAAATGAGTTCCAAATAATATTCATTAATTACAGACCAGTACTTGCCCATGGGCATTAGCTTTTGATCTTCAGAAATCTGGATCATTTCTAGTAGTTGTATATAAAATATAAATATTTATTCATGGCAATAAGCAGCTAAAAAGTTGTATTATAGGCTACATTTTTATTTTACATATTCAGGTATTCTGAGTTCTCTATCTTTTTCCCAATACTCCCTTTCTAAAAATCATATTTTTTTATTTTATTTATACATCATGTAACTTTTAGTTGTATCTGCCAAAGAGTCAAACCCTGGACTTACTTGCATGGAAAGAATTCAGTCTCTAAAAGGAGATGGATCTGTGGATCTGAATATTGTGTATTCAGTAGTCTTTTGTTCCTTACTCTGTAATGTTTTTCTGAAAGTACCAGTTCAATTTAAATAGAGAGTTTTGGTGAGCAGGGACTTTCTTATGAAAAAGTCTTTCAAACATTACCATGGCCATCTGATCCTATCCCTTGAAGTGAGCAAACATCACATCCAGATTCCTAATTATAGACTGAAGGTTTGCATTCTACGTGGATTCATTTATTGAAGGCTTCGCCTCATATGTGATGGTATATGGAGATAAATAGGATTAGGTAAGGTAATTAGATGAGGTAATGAAGGGGGTGACTTCATGATGGGATCACTACATTTCAAAGAAGAGAAATCAATAAGCTTGCGTTTTGTCTTTCTCTGTACCAAGGAAAGGTCATGTGAACACACGGTGAGGTGAATGCCAGGAAGAGATCACTTCCCGGCAGCCAAATAAGCCAGCACCTCCATCTTGGACATACCATCCTCCAGAACTGTGAGTATTCAGCAAATTTGCCTTCTGAAGTAATATAGCCTATGTTACATGTGGTAGCCACTGCTGACCAATAGGATCCCCCCATAGAGTTGTAAATGTGCGTTTGAATTTCCAAAATCCAAAAGACCCGGTCAGCATTGTTTTAAAGTGGTCCAAAAATCAAATTAAATTGCTACAAAATATTTTTATTGACACCAACATAACTAAGCTCCTTTTTTTCTTTTCTTCTGTAAGCATTTAGTCATTTTATACGTGTGAGGTAGTTCTCTGTAATATGGGCTACTATCAGTTTCTAAATTAATTTTTGGTGAACCTAATAATTTCAATATCATCATTGGAGTTTAGTAAAATTCATGGTGGTATCACTAAGTCTCAGCTATGTGACACCTGTGGACAGTAGGTATCCTTAAAACAGTATGATGAAAAATTATAGCATACATTATTATACGCAAAAAGGCAAAGTGAGGTTTGACTTTCTTCTTCAGGATAATTAAAAGGAAAGATTTTTTAAAATCAATAACAGTACACCATGGTGGGTGGGGGGCTCCTTAATTTTCTGGATCCACATTTTCACATTTCCTAAGTGCTTTTTTAGAGACTAAGCTATTCTGAATGCTTTTCACACATCCTCACAATCAATAGTCTCAGAATTCTGTAACTTAAGGAAAATTTGTGTACTACGATAATGTGCTTTCCTCCTAGGCCTGCGACTCATTATCTATTTTATTTCTGTACCATAGCCAAACTATTATCATAGCACTTATGTAAAATTTGAGTATTTGTTTTTTTTTTTCCTGCAAATTTTCATGGTAAACTCGAAGAGCCCTGAAATCTCCCCATTATCATTCGATATGATGTTAAAACTGGATAAAAGTCTTGGTATATTATAAAGAAAGAACAATTGGAAATCTGAGTAATCGCTTTGACTTTTTTCATACTCAGGCTGAATCCCGGTCCCCGCACCTTTTGGTACACTCTGCTTTCTATTTCACAATGTCATTCACCAAAATCATTTTCTTTACTCAATATGCAATGATATTTTGGTTTTGCATAAATCTTTATCTGATAATAAAGGAGGTAGTTTAAAACAAAGTAGACTTATGTATGGTTTCATGGATTAATTTACATTTTATATAATGCAATCTATTTTTCAGTTTAATGCTAATACTTATGCTATAACACTCTCAAAGGATAATCCGAACCCAATGACTTTGAAAACATTTATTAATGAGAAAACTTTGTATGACTATTTTTATTACTAGTTTTATGGTCATTGTTGATGGAAAGAATGATTCATTTTTTTTTCCTGAATTACTGAGTCAATTTAGGTGAAAGAAAAAGATAAGAAATACAAAGTCAACCTGTCAAAACTTCAGAAATAGACCAGTGGAAATAAACCTATACAAAACAAAAAATAGATTTATTTAACTTGATGAAATAAATAAATCAAAAAGGATCTGTGCTTTTCCAACCTGATAATAAAATCCATCATTGGATTTATTGGGCAGAAAAATCATTTTATAATAATTTTGCATAATGATAGCTCATAAAGTATATCTGTATATGTTATATGTTCAAATAAAAGTTCTCGACTGTAACAGAAAAGATGGATTGAATAATATGGGTCCAAAACCTATTAAATTATTTATAATTCTTTAATTTTGGTTCTGGTTGAAATCAAAACACTAAGCTTTCCAATACTAAAATAGAAAACTTAGCAATAAAAAGTTTATAAAGGTGGCACCTATAGCTAAGTGGTTAGGGTGCTGGCCACACACATCAGGGCTGCTGGCTTTGAACCCAACTGGGCCCTCTAAAACAAACAAATAGTCAGGCATTGTGGCAGACACCTGTATTCCCAGCTACTTGGAAGGTTGAGGCAAGGGAATCACTTGAGCCCAAGAATTTCAGGTTGCTGTGATCTGTGATGCCACAGCACTCTACCAAGGGCCACAAAGTAAAACTCTGTTTCAATTAAAAAGAAAAAAATTATACAGTTTCTTTAATCACTTATCTCCCTGACTGGGTTCCTGTGAGTGGTGCCTGATCAGCTAGCTAGTGACAGATTCAGGTATAAGTTTTCTGAAACTGTAAATCATGCATTATTATATATATAGTTATAATCATTTTTCAAATAAATATCATTTGTAATTGACCCATTTTGGATTATCACGGGTCAATTTTGTATTACTTTCAATTATTCAGAAAGATAGCCATTAACAAATCAATGTCAACATATATCAAAACCTCACATATCCTTCATAAATACATTGAAAGTAATTATAATAAAATAAGTTAGCATATAAATAAAAGAATAGCTTCCCTCACCACATGTATTTTACATTCTAGTAGAATGGTTTTCAATAACCATTACTCTATTCATCATTTATTCTCAAGTTAAATATAACAGTGTAAGGGCCAGGTGTGGTGGTTTCTGCCTATAATCCCACCACTTGGGAGGCTGAGGTGGCTGGAATGCCTGAGCTCATGAGTTCCAGACCAACCCGAACATGAGTGAGACCCTTGTCTCTTAAAAAAAAAAAAAAAAATAGCGGGGCATTGTGGTGGACGCCTGTAATCCCAGCTACCTGGGAGGCTGAGGCAAAAGAACCCAAGAGTTTGAGGTTGCTGTGAGCTAAGAGGCCATGGCACTCTACCAAGAGTGACCAAGTAACACTTTGTCTCAAATAAATAAATAGATAGATAGATAAACAAAATATAACAGCACAACAAGCTATGATAATAAACAGAGGAATTATTTTGATTGAATAAAACTTCAATAGAAATATGTGAAACTTTTTAAAAGTAGCAGTCCTAAAATAAATGAAACTTTATCTCATCATGTCCATAAATAATTTTAATCATTCTAAGGAGAGGCAGTGATCTGTGATAGTACTAACCGGATGAGCAAAGGGTGACAGCCCTGATTTGATTGCTCTTCTACAGTTTACTAAAGAAACAGTACAAAGAAATATCGCGTAGAACCAACCACCATAAGCTGAGCACAGAGTGCAGTGATAAGACACCAGCAGAGAATTTGTAGTGAACGCAGAGGAAACATATGATCACCAGGAAAAGGAGAATTATACATCATTCGAAGAAAGTCCAGATTGGGAACGTACACTAGTATTTAAATAAATATAAATCATTACGTTACATAATGTATGGGAAAGGAGATAAGCTGGTTGTTCTTCATAGAGTTAAGTTTGGAAATATTTTATCTGCTTAAAGATAATTTTGGTAAAATTGTATATATGCAATCAGTGAAAGATTCTGTCTGTGAGACATTGATTGGGTCAAGAAGAATATGTCTTATTTTCAAAACTACTTACGTATGCAAGGGTAAAATGAGAATGACAGAATAAGTAAGACAGTGTCCTTATATCAGTATTGTGACCACAGAATGGAGGAATAATTGGGAAGGGAATCAGGAGGAGCAAATTCTGTGAACAACGCCTGAGATTATACAGCCAGTATTTGAGATATATATGAAAAAATATTGGTTCAACCTACTAGCTAAAGAATATCTTGGGGACTCGTTTCTCTCTCTTGCCATTTCTCTTGCTGGTGTGCTCATGACCAGTCTAAATACCCATGTCCATCAATCTAAAGTGCCTTTTTATTCCTTCCCATTGAAAACACTGTGTGAAAAGCAAATCTGAGAAGTGTTCAACCCACAGCTGGCAGGCAGGATGTGGATTATGTGAGGACCCTTTTACTTATCTGTGGTGGCAGATATCACAAAAATTATGCATGGATCTTTTTATTTTTCCTCATCAGCTTTTGTTAGTGCTTGTGTTATTTAATGTGTGACTCAGAACAACTCTAATTTTTCTAATGTGGTGCAGAAAAAAAGACTGGACACCCTGCAGGATTAGAGAGGGGTAGAGAGTTATCAAGTTAGGAGAATTCCCGATTCATTAATGTTGAAACGTTTGGGGTGAGTATAACATGATAGGATATTGTACACCATATGATACATGATAGAATAGTATTCTGAATGCTGGTGAGTACAGTTTCAAGCTCTAGTATTTTCCAAAAGACTAAGAGGATTAAGTCTTATGGCAAGAGCCTGTCAAGGAGTGAGGGAACTCAGTAATGCCAGTAACTAAAAACATTGACATTAGGGGAGTCATTCAAACTCATTAGGAATTCAATTCTGTGTTTTTGTCCTTGTTTATTTCATTTTCCTGCTTCAGTTACAAATATCTTATGCTTTTCTGTACACTGCATATGTATATCTAAGTGATAACACATATACGTTAGGGTGGCTGCGATCAAAAAGACAAGAAATAACATGTGTCATTGAGGATGTGGAGATGTTTAAACTTTAAAACAGGAGAAATACATGTAAAATGGTGCAAAATAAATGGTCCCCAAATACAAGGATTTCTGTTTTTTACTCCACATACTTAGTCATGTCCCAATCCATGGTGGAAGGTAGAAGGGAAAGAGAGCGTGAAAAAGAACAAGGGAACAAGGGGGGGGGCAGACTCACTTTCCTAAGAAACTAATTTGTATGATAATGAACCCATTCCTTGAAAATAACATTGATTTATTCATGAAGACAGGGCCCCAATGTTCTAATTGCTTCCTTTTAGCCCCCACGTTTCAACAGTGTTACATTGGGAATTAAGTTTGCAACACATGACCCTCGGGGGACACATTCAAACCTTAGCAATGTCCAAGATAATTAAAAACATAGCAACATTATTCATAAGAGCCCAAAATAGCAACAGCGTGAATATCTACCAATTGAAATATAATAAACAAACTGTAGTATTGAACTATGCAAATGAATAAAGTACTGATAGATGCTGCAGCGTAGATGAACCTTAAATCATTTATCTTAAATGAAAGAAGCCAGATACTAAAGGCCAATCAAGGTATGATTCTATCTTACGAAAATCCAAAATAGACAAATTTATTGAGACAGAAAATAGTTTAGACATTGCAAGGGATTGAGGGGTGAAGGAAATTAAGGGTAACTAATGGGTGGTGCCTGGTTTCTTTTTGGGTTAATAAAAATATTCTGGAGTTAAATAGTGTAATTGTTGCACAACTTTATGATTACACTAAAAAACACTGAATTTTATACTTTAAACAGTGACTTTTTTATTACATGAATTAAGTACCTATAAGAACAATAAAACATGATAAGTTATAGATGAATGTTAAAGTTAATTATAACAGATAAATAATTCAGAGTCTAGGTTCTATTTTAAAACATATCTATGATCTTGGATTATAGAAAGATAAAAAACAGAACCATGAATTTATAATTCCTTCAAATTTCTGATCACTTTGACTATAGTAGACTTAGATATTCTATTAATCAAAATAAGCCACATGTGAATGAAAAATAATTCCATGAGTGGAAGATACTGACAGCTAATAAGGAATTCCTATTTATAGTAAATATAGCTTTCACAAATCAAAAAGAGTAAATCAATAACCTTATCAGTGATCAGTAAACAGATTTGAACAAGGATTACAATGAGATCCAAATGTTTAATAAACATATAAAAAATGGCTGGTATATTATTAGAAAATGCTTAGTAATCCTTTGAAAATTAACATGAAAACCAAAACTGTGCATTACTGTATACAAATCATAATAGAATTAAAAGGAATGGTAATAACAAGTGTCAGCGACAACACAGAGCCTTAGTCTATCTTCTATACTGCTGATTAAAATGCAGATTTGTACCAGTGCTTTGGAAAACTCATAGGCACTATCTACTACGGACAGCATACGCATATACTGTAATCTAGTTATTCTACTCCTACATATTAACCAGGAAAATGAATGCCTCTTTGTATCAAAAAGTATTTAATTTTTCTTTTTTTTTGAGACAGAGCCTCAAGCTGTACCCCTGGGTAGAGTGTTGTAGCATCACAGCTCACAGCAACCTCCAACTCCTGGGCTCAAG
>NW_003852402.1:32350480-32367051 GCF_000181295.1 Otolemur garnettii | reverse complement strand
GCCCGGGCTGGATTCGAACCCGCCACCTTAGGTGTATGTGGCTGGCACCTTAGCCGCTTGAGCCACAGGCGCCAAGCCAGTATTTAATTTTTCAAGCCAAAGCTTATCAATTGTAGAATAAATAGATTGTTATGTTTTTATTAATAATAAAAATGTATGAAGAGTATCCAAAAACAAAATTATGTAATGTATAAGAATATAACCAGACACAGAATTGTTAATTAAAATATATTCAGTCCTAATTTGGGCGATGGAAAGTCATGATTTTGAATAATTTAGGAAGAAGGGGACAGGTATTCACTGGACAAGGACAGAGACAGGAGCTTCTCACATAGTGGTAATTTTTTATATTTTGAGTTAGGTGCTGATTAAACAATCACTAAGCTGACAAGCTGTGATTTCTGCATTCTTCCATGCGTTCCACCTCAATATAAATATTTGTATAGTTGTACGTCAATAAATAATATACATATAAGAATCCATGTATGAATACTTCTGAATAATTGTATATCAAAAAATTATTTATAAAATATACTATATTTAATATACTCTCTGTTGATAGCTGATAAATGATTACATATATACATATATATGTAAATTGAAAATATAGCATTTATGAGCATCAAGGAAAAGTTCTAATTGAATAATGTAACACAATCTTTAGCAGTACGTAGCTGTGGGTATGGACCTAGCTTGGGGAAGGGACATAGGGATTCTCAGGATTGACTTATGAAAAATTGAAATTTTATTTTACCAAGATCATCCATGAATTAGATATGTAATTTTTAAATAAAAAGTTATAAGCAACATTAAATACATTTTACTCATTGATATTTCCAGAATTGTAAGGTTTTAAATCCTCTCTGTAGAGCACGGGACCATTACTGAGGAAATGCTCTGGTAAAAATCACTCATCTCTGCCCAGGTATTTGCAGACAAGGAACAATATCCAGCAAGTGATAAAGTAAAATCTTGGTGATTATGTCTGTCCCTATCCTCTACACCTCCTTAAATCTGAAAATGTTAAAATCTCAGCAAGTTTTTAAGTTATTCAGGGCAGTGGAAGAATTTCCCTTATAAATCTGTTTTAAATTTTTATAATTCAATATATTATGATCTTATGCCAAATCTATATGGCAGGTACTTCCTACATTTCATTCTTCTTGTCAGCAGCAGCCTTTTATACTTGTTTTCAAAAGTGAAGAGTAACCATACCACGAAGTTCAAACCAGCATTCCTTAGTGAGATCCTAGTATTCTTTTCTAATCAAAATAGGTAATACCTATGCTCTTGGACACTATTATGCAATTATCAAACTCGTCCAAAACGAAGTGACTTTTGTTTTTTGATCTACATGTTTGATCATGTCCCAAATAGTCTTTTTTTTTTAATGAAAAAATTTTTGTAATTAAATGATAGCTGTCTATATTAATGCAATCATGGGATAGAGTGTGGTGTTTTCACATACAATTTGAAATACTTTCATCAAACTGGTTAACAGTCTTGACACAATAACTAGGAAAATGACATGAAGGCTATGTTAACCAAATAGTCTATTTTAGAGCTATATGAATAACAGGACTTTTGGAGTCTCAAGTGATAAATTTAGAACAAGATGAAGGGGGAAAGCACCATTTCCTTTCACTGGTTGCAGCATTGTTCTAAGGTTTCCTTATGAAATAATTAGAAAATAAGAAATTTCAATCAAGGCCCATCAAAATGACAGCTAACTATGAAAAAAAGTGAAGGTAGGGCCATATTCATATTAAACCTATTAACCAAGAAGTATTGGGGAGGAAAGTGGTAAGATGGTTAGGATAGCAATCAAGATAAGTGGGTTTTCTAAAACAGTGAATAAATCACAACCTTAGTGTTTCTGCATAGTGCTTACATAAACATAGCTTAATTTATTCAGTAAATATTTATTGAATATGTATTGTATTCCATAATGGCAATGTATGAATATAAGACATGCAAAGTTGATTGTCTGCTTGTATTATGAAAAATGGTCATAAACTCAATTTCTATGAGCTCTCAAAACTCCAGAAACTACTACTATATAATTCAGTTTGAGTACTAGTCAATCACTCAAGATTGTATAACTAGACTACCAATTCTGTTGAAAAGAGCAAATCTAAAGTGGCAAAAAGGGCGTTGTATCTTTATTCCTGTGAATCTAGCAAATGCCATCATTTTATGCTGCTCTGGCCAGTTTATATTCATTATTTGTCTTTCCATACAGAACCTGCAACCTCAAAGTCCTCCAGATTCCCAAGTGTGACCTTTCAACTGAATCTTTTATTAAAAGTATTTGTTTTGCAAAATGCGAATTGAGTCAAAAGGCTGCACTCAGGGATCCCGAAGGCCACATCATACAGCCCCAAGGCTGTAGGTTCTTCACTCCTGGATGAGAAAAGGCTTTCAGAGCATTTGCTCATTAGGCCTTCCCCTATCTTATGATGGACAATCCTGAGATTAGCATGGGATGAAGTTCAGAATAGCCTAATGAAAGATGAGAGGCATCAGGAAAGACAGGCCCAGTAAACGTAGGTGTCTTAACTGTTCAGGCTGAGACTGGCCCCCTTTCGACCCATGAGCTGACTGTAGCTTCATGAGTTAGCCCACATGAAACCAGCAAAATGCTGCCCAGCCACCCCCAAAAATCACAAGGATAAAAATTGATCTTGTTTTAAGTCACTGAATTTTAGGGTGGCCTTTATGCAGAAAAAAACTGATAACGTCTACTTTGATTAGTTGATACAGAATCTCCATAGTTGACCGACATTGATCACCTCCTTCTATTCACAGTCTGAACCCAGACCCCATACATTTCAGCACAGCAGGCATAGGTCTTTTTTGATGAACTCTGTATGTTGACAAGCTTGTTACAGTCCCTTGGGTGGTCACCTTACAGAGATTCTACTGAGTTTTGTATTCAAATCCAAGGTCAAAGAATGAGGTTATATTTTGCTTCACATAATTCTGAAATCCAGATATGTAGTTTCAGGTTTTTATTTAAGTCAATAAAGGTTTCTAATAATACCGATCAATGGAAACTTACTTTTTCTTTTTTTTTTTTCAGTTTTTGGCCGGGGCTGGATTTGAACCCACCACCTGCAGCGTCTGGGACCAGTAACCTACTCTTTTGAGCCATAGTCACCGCCCAAAACTTTCTTTTGTCAGTTTTGCTCTCTGTCATATACACTTAATTTTAAATTAATTCAAATGTATATTTTAGTGAATGTATTTCTATGATAGCAAAGAAATTCTTCTTGCACATAATTGACCTTGAGATGCACTGATTATCTTTAGTCTACCTCACATGTTATAATTCTTAGGTGGACGATACTCCCAACCTGACATATATGGTTACTCAGGATGAAAAAAGGTATTTTACTGAATAAAGGATGACTAAATTTTAGGTGGCAAAGAATACCAGATATTTACTATATAAAAAATTAGTTGACTAGCTGAGAAACTTTATCGATATCATAAACTATATGATAAACGGCATTTCCTACTAGAAGTTTTCCTTATTCTCAATACTAGGTTTAGATCTTTGATTTATATAGCTTTGTAATTCTTCCACAAATTCTTTGTTTGCTTATGTAAAGTTGAATAAACTGGGTTGATTTCCATATTGTCCTCTTGACACTAAGATTCATGAGAGCAAGCTCCATGTATTTCTTGTCGACATTGGTGATCTCAGATCTAACAATCTGATTGCCAAATAAATACTTGTTCAACGAACAAAAGTAACTTTACCTGTTTCCTAGTTTCAGGGTCTATTGAATACAGGAAAATTCAATTTAAGTTTAAATTTCAGGGTTCTTTCTTCAACTATTTTTCGTTATGTACTTTCCAAAAAAATTGCTTCTAAGTTACCACTGTGCTTGAATTCATCTGAATACTCAAAGCCCTATTGATTTCACAGGACAGCAGTAATGTCACGTAATTTTGATATGTTTTTGAGGGCAGAGAATAAGGTGAGCATAATATTAAATCTTCAAAATTTTGAGAACCTGCCTTAGTTCCCTTTTACATGGCACATTTGTAAAAGCATGCCCTGAACATTAAATAACGTATAGTCTCCAATTGTTTTCTGTATATTATTGCTAGTTATGTTGTGTGAAAATTTTATGTATTTATCAATATGTTTATGTTTTAGTTCCTTATTGTACAGATAAATTTGTTTGAATTTTCCCCTATGAAGGTGGGTTTGTCAATTTTCTCCTCCTTTAATGCAATGTTAGCTGTGTATTACCATTCATAATTTCTGAGTCTTTCACCTTAAGCTTTTTAATATACTTTGTTCTAAAATATATGTTAACAACATTAGAACTATTAAGTGAAATTGGGCTCTTGAGACTATTGAAAACTCATCTGCATTAGTCCTGTTTTTCAAAGGAAAGAGAAGAATGTATAACTTTCAGTAACAAAAATTAATGTATAGGTCGTCAGAGGCACAGGAAATTAAGGAAATTGAGTATTCATCAATATTGTCAGGATATGTGAGTCAGCCCTGCCACGTGAGAGTGCGGGAGAACAAACTCCAACTATCTTCTATGAAATGATGTTAATCCAGGATTGTGGAGACTTGTGTAATCACCACAAATTCTCATCATGCTTAACCTCGTACTTACTTGTCTGCTACGTGACTGTGACTGAGATAAAAGGAAACATCATGAGCCATAAATTGCATGTTTGGGAAACACATAATAAGGACATCTAGAGAGGCTTAGGGAATGGGATGTCCAAGGCAGAAGAAAAAGTTGCTGACCTGTGACATTAGCTAGGCATGTATCTGTTACAAGTATTGAGTCACATGCACAGTGAGGAATAGGGGAAGGGTATTAGCAGCAACAGGGGTAACCATATGCACAAGAGATTAATCACTCAGCTAGGGAGAAACAGCTAAAGCAGATACTGGTCACATCAATAAACAGCAGGTGTCAAAGCGTGTGCTCCCCATACTAGGTACATCAACACAGAAAAAGTCACTTCTGTACGTTGTGCATGTCCTGCTACACATTGTAAAGGGTTTTTAGCTTTTTCATTATAACTTTTTGCTTGCACTTTGTTTGAACCTCAGTATTTACCCCTTGGGACCTGGAGTGTGGGAGAGGCTCACTACCACACTCTGACAGTGTTTAGCCCCCCAGAACCCTCAGGTGTACAGTTGTATGACATCAAGTATTCTCAGTCTTCTCTCTACAGTGTTCCCAGAAACCTAGAGACTCTGCCCCACCAGGCTCTCCTCATGAGAGACTTCTGATTTACTTGAGATAGGAATATATTGAGTGTACTTGAGATAGGATGTATATATCCACTATTTGTTGGTTGGCCACTTAATGAGAAATTAGGATACTGAACCAAAACCAAATATACTTCCTTTTCCTCTAACATGGTCTTTTGCATCTGCTGTGACATTCAAAATACAATTGTTGAAGCTGCAATCTACAATTTGAAATTATTTGGTGATGGGCCTCTGGAAAATTATCAGTTTTAGATTAAGTCATGAGGGTGGGACTCTCATGATGGAATTAATATCTTTATACAAATAAGAGACACAGATCTCTCTTTTTTTCTCTCTCTCCAAGTATAGGCACCAAGGAATGGCTAGATGGAGATATAATGAGAAGACAGATGTCTGCAAACCAGGAAAGGGCCCCCACTAGCCATTGTCACTCACTAGGAATTCAATGGATAAGCACCTTGATCTTGGACTTCCCAGTCTTCAGAACTATAGTGTTTGTAGTTTAAGCCATTTATGGCATTTCTTTTTTTTTTTTTTTTTTTTTTGTAATTGTTGGCTGGGGCTGGGTTTGAACCCACCACCTTCAACATATCGGGCCGGCGCCCTACTCCTTTGAGCCACAGGTACTGCCCCATGGTATTTCATTTTGTTACAGCAACTGAATATGGTTGAAATAGCATTTTAACACAATCTAGTTTTACTGTGGTGTCCAAGGTAATGTACTTCATTTTTTTTTGATTACTTTTTGTAGTGATTAATGTCACTCCTCAAATTTTTTACATAATAATAATACTAATTTCTTTTGCATTAAAATTGTTCTTCTGGGGACAGGCGTGCAGTAGCTCATGCCTATAATCCTGGTACACTGGAAGGCTGAGGCAGGTGGATTGCCTGAACTCATGGGTTCAAGACCAGCCTGAGCATGAGTGAGACCCTGTCTCTAAAAATAGCTAGGTGTTGTGGCGAGCACCTGTAGTCTCAGCTACTTGGGAGGCTGAGCAAGAGAATCACTTGAGCCCAAAAGGTGGAGGTTGCTGTGAGCTATGATGTCACAGCACTCTACCAAGGGTGATAAAGTGAGACTCTGTCTCAGCAAAAATAAAATTGTTCTTCTATATAGTTATTTTTTCCTTTGCATACTCTGAAATTCGGAGTTCTTGATTTCAATGCATACTTTTTTGTTTATGACCCTAATTTTATTTAGGGCTTTTACATAGGGCTTTTATATAGGGCTGGTATATTTACATGGGAATTTAAACACGTAATATTTTTTCAATGGTTTTTGTGGTAACTATAATCAAACTTATTAGGTGGCCATTTTTAGATAACTGTGTGCCCTCATATACTTCCTATTTACATGTAAACATTTTTTTGAGGACCAAAGAGTTTTACTTCCTCTAATCTCTGTACTTCAGACCAATTTGAGTATCCTTTTCTGAGTCTATAAACCTCAGGAAATTTTGTTATTATAATAATTTTCTACACTATTGAAGTTATTTACAGAACTCTTCACTCAATAGGCTGTAAGCTCGTTGGTGATATAGGCAAAGTATTGCTAAGCATTTTATTTCTAGTTATTACAATTACCTAACCTTTAGTAACAACCTATAGTAGATGTTTAAGAAATATTAGAAACTTCTTTAGATATTATACAATGACTTCTAATTTGTATCATGTAGGCAAAAATTTAAAACCTCACTAGAATGTAGGTGTGTGTATAGATACAAATGGACATCATTTACGTACATATTAAAGCTACCTATCACTGCTGTAAGAAAGAGTAAGTCACGTAGATGCTGTTATGAGACCACATAACCACATGTAGTTTATATATAAAGTTAGGTTGGTTGTCATTAATTTTATCCTTGAATAGTATCCAGAACAAAGGAAGATAAAATATTTAACTAAAGACTTGGTCTCATTGAAATATAAAGGCCATTATTTCAGAAATATATTTTTATCTCATGGAGCTGAAGGCCAAGTAAAATATCATCATATTAAAAATACATATGGCATAGATGGTTGGTGGGACTGCAAAGTAGTACAAGCTGTATGGAAAGTCATGTGGAGATACCTCAAAGAATAGACTTAGCATTTGATCCTGTAATCCCATACTATTGGGTATACACCCAAAGGGAAAAAATCATTTTATCAAGAAGATACACAGACTCAAATGTTTATTGTGGCACAATTCATAATTCCAAAGATGTGGAATCAACCCATGTGCCCATCAATGCATGAGTGGGTTAACAAAATGTGATATATGTATACATGGAGTACTCACTCAGCGATAAAAAATGGTGCATGAATACCTTTTTGTAACAACTTGGATAGAAATGGAGACCATTCTAAGTGAAGAATGAAAAAGGAAACACCATATTTACTCACTATTTAACTGAAACTAATCAATCAATGCCCGCGTACACATTTATTAATAAAACTTAATGGACAGGAATCAGGAGGGAGGGGGACGGCAAGGAGGAATAAATATCACACCTAACAGAGTACAATTTACACTGTTCATGTGAGACACACATTTGTAACTTTGATTTACATTGTACCAAAGCAATTTATGGAACCAAAACATGTATAGCCCCATGATATTCTGAAATTAAAGAAAATTATAAAACAGATCTATCGGTTATTGATAATTTACATACATCGAAACTTTTGCCTAATGTATTTTGGATCATATTTGAAATCCCTATCCCATCTTATAAACAGAATATTAAAAGTATTTTAAAATATTGAAAATGTTAAAAAGAATTTCAAAGTCAGTAGGACAACCCTCGCCAGACGTCTCTTACTGCAATGCACCGTCAGTCTGGAAAATTGAAAAAAGTCAAGCCATGTTAAATAACCACTGCAGATCACAATTCTTAATTAAGTCATGCTTTCGGAGTTATAAACTTTAATATACTTTTTCATGGCATTCTATATTTTACAATAGCAGCTCTTCTCAGAATATATTTCCTTTGACAACATCGGGTATATTAGTCACTAATAAATGGCTTCATGTTTGCAAAAAGAAAAAAAAGAACTTCTAAGGAAAATCTCCACTCACTTTACAACAAAAGATGACGTCAGAGAGCAAGTTAATATTCATACTCAGCTTATAGTTCTGCCAAGTATGGTCCTTTTGGGTCTTTAAATGTAATTGTGCTTCTGCTTCAGTAGAATTCTATGCTAGAGACTCCGCTACGGACCTAAAAACCAACATCTTTATTAGGAAAGGAGCTTTACAGGCCAAGTCTGAATATGGCAGTGTAACCCTTTCTTCAACATGACAACAAATGCGTCCTGAGAGATCTATTAAGTGCAGAGGAATGCAGCACTGACGCATTTAAATGTCAAACGCTACAGAAAAACTAGCGCTAGCATTTCCAAGGGACTGGAATTGGGTGGCTCAGATTTAAACTGTTGTTTTACTGTGAATTATGATCCTGTTGCCTTCCAGCGGGTCTAGAAGTTGAAAATGGATGTCTGTATTATTATATATTATCTGAGATTCTTCTGGAGATTGAACTGCAGAAGAAAAATCCTCAGTCTCCAGTTCCAGCAAAGCCCTCATTGACTTAAAAGGAATTTATCAATGTAAAAGGATTGGTTTATTACTGCTTTAAACCCCTCATGCATCACCAAGGGATTTGCTAAATACTTTCATGGGGAATGCTTGTGTGCTGCCAAGGGGCTTCAGAGAGGCAGTGAACCTTCTGGTGATTGAAATGTACAGTCCCGCTGCAATGAATTAACATAATTGGAATCAAGAGTAGATGTTTTTATAGGAGCTGATTATGTGCAGTTCCAACAGTATCATTACTTTAGTCTGTCTTATCCTGGAGGGCATACGAAGACGTGGAAAGGAGCTTTAAATATGATGACTGCTTAGCAGGTGAGCAACTCTTTGGTGAGAGGTACATTAGGCGTAATTTATAAAGTGTGGTTGGTGGCATTTAACATTCTAATTATGTGTAATACTAAGATGTGTTAAGTAGTAATATATTGTGTGCGCTACCTACCTTGCAAAAAAGTTCCAACCCATTCATATTACTGTGATCTATTAAAAAAGCACAGATCCTTCTTCATGCTATTTTAAGCAAATGAAATGTTATGGTAATTGAAGCCAGAATCTATGTAATTGAAGATCTATTTATCCGAAAAATCACTAGTACATCCAATATGAACAAAGGACTAAATACCACAGATGGCCGCATAGCAGCAAGTCAGAAAAATAAAATTCAATGACTTTAGTTTCAAATTAGCACTTTTGTCATTAATGTTCTCATGAAATGCTTCTGTTTCAAATATCCGTGGAATATTTAATATTATTATGATAGATTTTATTTTAAATATGGTATTTATTATTACTTACAAATGATACGATAACTGCAAAAAATGAGACCTGCTTATTACTTAGTGATAAAAAAAAAAAGTTCTAAAATACATCTTTCTAGCCTAGCATCCAAAAATTTTATCTTCTTATAATGTTTTTTTTTTAAGTGAATGGGTGGATAAAATGAATGAAATCACTTGATTTCATTTAGATTAACACTGTAATCAATAAATAGATGAATGCTTAATTATGGAACAGAATGTCATAACAAATGAGTAACTTAGATACATAGAAAACTGTGAACTATAGAAAATATGATTAGGATGTTTCTTCTTGTAAAAAGTAGAAACAATAAATGAAGCAAATCTTTTAGAATATTATCCATTTGAAATTATTGTGACTTAATGACTAAGTGCAAACAGCCAGAGGTGAGGTTTTCTCAGAGGCAGTGACAGGCCACTACCTGAGAACACATGTGATTGTTCTGAAATATTATCAATAGTTGTAACTTTATAATAATGTGCATTCTTGAAGATTAGTTGCATTCCTTAGTTTATAATGAACGCTACTTCCTCCTCTAGAACATTCTCTTTCAAACTAAAATTATGTCTAATCATAATGAATGCAATGGCAAGGAATGTGGGAAACCACAAACCCCATTTTTATTTTAAGCAATGATTATGTACAGGATAATTAACTCACATGTGCAATCCCTTCCCCCCAGCCACATTTATATTTTCAGGTACCAAAAAGTCAACTAAAAAAGTAGTTATATCCCAGGTGGCACCTGTGGCTCAGTGAGTAGAGAGGGGGCCCCACATATTGAGGGTGGCAGGTTCAAACCTGGCCCCAGCCAAACTGCAACAATAACAAAAAAACTAGTTATATCCCATTTCACTATATCCCATCTGACTCAAATCTAAAATAAATAATAGATTCATTCAGATCATAAACAATTTTTTAAAATTTTGTTGTTAAGTTACCTTTGGAGATCCCAGTTACTGTCTTTCTGGATAAAATACCCACACTCAACACCCAGTAAACCATTTAGATGGGGGAAAGAAATGGGATGTGTGAGAATGAATGCTTGATGCAAGCTGGGAAGACTCTTATTTTTCTCGATGGTGTTGGGAATGTTGAACAGATAGAATTAGGTAGATGTGGAGATCAGTTGTAAGAGTGTCCATATATTTGGAACTATCATTGGTGCAAATGATAGCTGAATCTATGGTCAAATAAAAGTCCTGGGAAACAAAAATGAAATGCTTTGCCTAAGAAGCTAGTCTTCAGGGAGGAAATTGAAGAGATGTGTATATAGAGATAAGAAGTCTTGCAGCCCCACAAAAAGATGAAGACGCTCTGTAACTGTACATTTCTATAACCACGTTGTATTTCTTGCAATGAATTCCTTATATAGTTTACACTATAATGAACTGATACTTTACTTAAACTCATTTGAGTGTCTATAATTTCATTTAAAAAATCTATGATTATAATTCCACATTAAAAAAGCAAATCATACCTGGCTTTGTCATTTTCGAGTACTCACAGCAGAATGACTCTTTTCTAGAGAAAGGTAGGTGATACGGGCTTTTTACTTTCAGCATTAGTAAACTAGTATCTCTAACTTTAAATGAAAAGTTAATTGCCACTACACTTTTGGAGCACACTATAAAATTATTTTAGAGATGATAGGATATTGTGATACTCAACTGTGTCATTTGCAAAATAATTATATTCACTTAGAATACTGGGTTTTCATTGTATTCAAATTAAATATATACACGTTTATTTTTTTGCACATGGTTTTTCAGGTGGAAAACTGGTTCAGGCAAGTTCTACCTTATGGTTTCATCTAGGTACTCAGGTTGGCAGTAATTTCTACTTTTCATTTTAAAATAGCTTTTTTTTTTCTACTCTGGGTCCAAAGTAGTAATTATAGGAACCTCTATTCTACAGTCTATGGAAGGACTAAAGAAGGAAATGAGTGAATAAACTGTTGTATTTTATGCAAATATCATTAAAGTAGAAGGTATCACATCTGTTTATATTTTTGTAGCAGGGCTATACTTGGCTGTACTTGGCAACATGCAACAGCCTTTTAGCTTTGGCCATCAGACCAGGTAAGATTTAGCTGTGGAGTGTTCCAACACTAAAAGTAAGAAATCCATAACCATTGGCATAGAATCTCCTTCAATGAATAATCTTCTCTCCTAATCCTTTTATACACATGCTTTCTGCAAAACAATAATACTTAAAAAACGTAGGTTAACAGGACAAGGATTTTGAAAATTATCAATTGATTATTTTTCACTTACTTAAAGATGCTATTCAGATATATGTTTTAACAAGCACAAAATTTATTTGGAAAACCAAACATATTTCAGTACAACAAAATATCAAATAAAATGTCTATTTATTTTAAAGGTTATCTTTCTCATTACATAGATTTTATTAATAGAAATGGTGCTATTGTGATTTCTGTTGAATAGGAATACAAGGTCTGAAATGAAAAAATAAAACAAACTAACATCATATGAATGAGAGTGAGTTGTGATTGGTCTATGTGGGCTAAAGAAAAACTTTAACATTGCTAGAAATCACTAAAAAGGGGTTTGGCACATGTAGCACAGTGGTTAGAGCACCAGCCACATACACCAAGGCTGGCGGGTTCGAACCCAGCCTGGGCCAGCTAAGCAACAATGACAACTGCAACAGAAAAATAGCTGAGTGTTTTGGCAAGTACCTGTAGTCCCAGCTATGTGGGAGGCTGAGGCAAGAGGATTGCTTAAGTCCAAGAATTTGAGGTTGCTACGAGCTGTGATGCCACAGCACTCTACCAAGTGCAACATAGTGAGACTCTGTCTCAAAGTAAATAAATAAATGACAATTAAATTAAATTTTAAAAAAGAAATCACTAAAAAGGAAAGTATATGTACTCTAAATGCACCACACTTCCAAAATTTTATCACTGATGAACAAGACTTACAGCTTAGGAGAAACTGGAGAAAACAAAAATGAAATGGTATTTCCTAAATTAGAAAGATTGACCTTTCAATTTTCCATTTCATTCAGACTGATTGCACCAGACAAGGATTGTAGCTGTTGTGACAAAAGAAAAAAAAAAAAAAACTAAGGTAGAAGTTAGAAACTAATGGAAATAAGTTGGAGGGTTTTTTCCCCTTAAAACAATGGAAATTAGTTTTCAAGGTAGTGAAAAAACAGAATGATAGAAAACAACATTAACACAGGAAAATAGACATAATCTGTGTATTAGCATGTACGTATTTTTTCATTATTATTCCAAAGAAAAGTTTCAGTTCAGGATTAAAAGAGAAATGAAATTATCCATTTGGATTTCAAGGTCAATATCAGGCAGAATCAGTTTTTCGAATCAGAGTGGTTACATTGCCAATCGACCTGGCCTCTATATGAAATGTGCTCTTATATCAGCTATAAAAACGTAGCTGAGCCAGAGTCACATCAGCAGTTACATCAGTGTAATATATATAACACAGTATATATTATACTGTATATATGTGTATATATATACCTTTTAAAATGGTATATCAATATGTTCTCTGGATTTTTTCTCTAGGATGATTTTTAAAAGGCTGCAACATATTTGGAATGAGGATTGCAGTGGTAAAGATAAGAAAATACTCAGGACAAATAGGATCATCAATTATTTGAAGTTTTTGTGGGAGGCAGGACCATTATTGATCTATGGAAATGTATGAATAATGAAAAATGAGTAAAGGTTTAGAATGCGTAAAAGGAAAAAAAAATATGTGGTCACGCCCATTTTGGCAGATTTTGCTCCTGACCTGTGTTTATCCTGTAATACTACTCAGGTCCTAATTTCTTCTATTTCATTCCACTCTGAAAGCTCAGATGAATAACATGGGTTTTACTGCACATGTCACACAGAGAACAAAACCAAAAACATTGCACATGGCGAGGGCTTTGCTATCTTTTTTTGCCGTCTACATTTCTCTCTCTTCCACATACCTCTCCTGCACTCAGTCTTAGGCTTTCCTCCTCCTCCTCCCAGCCTATGCTGCAGGATTTCAGCATCATGTCCACAGCTGGAATGCCACATGCAATGGCACAAAGCTTCACTTGTTTAGCCCAACTTAGTTTGCCTACCTCTCCTCAAGCATAGAACAAGTAGAACAAGATACGGCTTAGTTCTTTGAACCACAGGTGAAATATTAAACAACTTGCTTTCCATAAACTCAATGTGTTCACATTGGTCCTCTGCATGTAGGTTGAATAACTTAAAAAACAAACCCTAGAGTCGTACTGTGACTGGTTTCAAATCCTGCCTCTTCCACTTATCTGGATCTTTACATGATGGAGTAAGGACCTTCCCTTGTTACTGGAGCTTGAGTTGAAAATTTTAGAAGCAGAGGACTGTGGAAATGTGAGTTCTAGCTCTTACTCTCATTAGTTCTGTGAGTTGGAAAATAACACTCACTACCACCCATATTGTCTTCATATGGAAATTTGAGAACATCTCAGCCTAGCAAAGTGGTAATAATCAATGATGCCTAGTGCACAAGCATCACAAAATAAATGGTAGCGCCTCCTGCCTTCTGTATAGATTGAGGATAAAAATGATGGAGGAAGAAGATGTCAAGGATTTTAAGTAATTGGAATGAAACAATGAGAGGACGTTACTGGTCAACATTCATTTAACCAATGTGTTGTTTGCCTATTGAGGTCCAGGCACAGAGTTTAGGCATTAGAGAACAAGCAACAGCAGGCATTGCACTTTATTCTCATTTATCTCATTCTGAATGTTTTCTGGGAGTAGCCTAATGAAAAGAAAAAAGGGTGACATTGCCTTTTGAGAGGAAGCAGTCTAGAAAGATATAAAGAGTCTTTCCAGCCTTAGGATGGATTCTTGAATGAAAGTTATCAAGCAAATCGTTAGAGAAATTTAACAACTTAGTGTAAAATGACAAATGGTGTCTCTTCAGTTAATCATGACATGTTACAGTCCTGATGAATTTATGCAATGCATACTTTAAAAATTATGTTGAAAGAGCATTTCAACTGGAATAAAATGAGGATATTAAAAAATAAAGGCATTTTAACCAAAAGATCATGTGTGTGTGTATATTTGTGAAGATTGAAGGTCAATGTCAAGAAATGGAAAATCAGGTGACCATGAAAGAGAGACACGGGAGACATGAGATCCTAACAAATCTATGACCCCTGCTTTTCCTCAAACCCATGTGCTTTATTTCTGAATCAATGTTCTTGGATGACTCACAAAAGGCATTGAAAACAACCCAAGAGAGGATCAGGTTCCTAAACTGGAATACTTTAAACATGTGTATTGGAATTTTTCACAGTATGTTTATCATTTCCTTGATTTACTCTACACAACTGACGTAACAGTTTCAGAAAACAGCCTAGAAAGTACACTTGAGTGTGAAAATTGCTTTTCACGTTGAAAATATCCTGAAACCTTGTATTTTCTTCTAGAGTGAGGAAGCAAGCACATCTTTTGATACACAGATAATATGCTCTGAGCTAAGTGTTCCTTTGCTTTGAAATTTGATACCTGAGAATTTAATTAACACCTTCTTAATTGATTGACAGCCCATACATAAAGTTTCAGTAAAGCTTTAGCATAATATTTGAAGTTATGTTTCCATTTTTAATTTAGATACTTGAAAGTATTTTCAAACATTTCCATTTTAACCAATTTGAAACTCTACAATATTAGAAGCTGAAAATGATTTAAGTATTCTAGAATTATGAATACATTTAGTTTATGTGTGAACTGACTTCAAAGAAGAATGTCAGTCACTAATTTTTAAATCATGGGAAGTGAGGAGAAGAAAGCTAGGACACTTCCTTTATCTTCTAGTACACCCTTATTTCAAAAATTATGAAACAAAAAAGGAGGATACAGAAATTAAATAAAGATGGTATCTGGGCATGTAAGTCAATAAGCTGAAAAAGTTAGAAGGAATCTGTATGAAACATAAAGATCAAGCTTCGATTAAACAATACACCAAATAGGGCAAAAAATAAATGAGACTTTCTTACACCATTACTTTCATACTAATATTCTTGATAACAGATTGTCTTTATGATCATAGGCAGAAATGCTATTTTCACAATAAAATACATAAAAAGATGGAAAATAATGAGAAAAAATTTAAAAATCCATATAAGCCTTAGATAACACTCCAAACATTTAACATAAAATGTAGAAAGAAAATAGAACAAAGTAAAACAATAGAAATGTAAAAGCAGGTCGTAAGTGTTGAAAAAACTAGATAACTATAAAATGATAAAACTAATTTGGATCTCTTTAAAATATGTGAAATTGATATGTTTCTGGCAACTCTGATAAAGAGACAAAGAATGTTAATGAAGTTTGGAATGAAAACAATTGTAACTAGAATGGATGTAATTAAAATATGAGAATGTTATGAACAATGCTACATTAGCAAATTTACTGGATGATTTTACAGAAAAATGTAACTGAAAAAAGCATAGATATGGGAAGAATTCTAAGCTTAAATCAACAAAGCAGGTTAAAATTCAGTCAAATATCATTACTGAAAATTATCACCATACTCAAGCCTTCTCACGAAAATAACACACAATAATCTGCCAATAGTAGTTCCCTGGGTTTAAAGATTATTATAATTACAGATGTTCTTTTATAAACTATTTGGGACTTAAAATATTATAAAGAACACAGCCTACTTAATAACCAGCAATAAATCTTATTAAGAATTATCATTTTTCCTTGAAATGTTTGGAAGGTAATATGTAAGTTAAGTAATGATCACATTTATTAACACAACCAAAGAGAATGTTATTGATACAGGACAGGTGGCGCCCCAGCCAGCTCGGCCCAGCTGGGCTGGAGGACGTGCTGCCTCCGCCTTGGTTGTGTTGGTGCCTTGGCAGCCGGCAGAGGAACCAGCGGGCTGGAGCGTAGGCAAGGGG
>NW_003852402.1:32349944-32350361 GCF_000181295.1 Otolemur garnettii | reverse complement strand
TGCTGGGGAGACACCGGCACCTTGGTGTTTCCTTCCCTTTACACTTATGACTAAATACGGAACCCCCATTTCCTATGCCTAGGTTAATTTCATGTAAGTTTCCTAGGCCTCAGTTCTGAATGGACTGTGTCCATTCATTAGTACATTCATTCACCTTGCCCCAGCGGAAGAGACTGCGGCCATTCATAGTACATTCATTCACCTTGCCCCAGAGGAAGAGACTGTGTCCATTCATTGTACATTCATTCACCTTGCCCCAGAGGAGGAGACTGCATCCATTCATCGTACATTCATTCAACTTGCCCCAGTGGAAGAGACTGCATCCATTCATTAGTACATTCATTCACCTTGCCCCAGAGGAAGAGACTGTGTCCATTCATAGTACATTCATTCACCTTGCCCCAGTGGAAGAGACTG
>NW_003852402.1:32306792-32349858 GCF_000181295.1 Otolemur garnettii | reverse complement strand
GAAGAGACTGTGTCCATTCATAGTACATTCATTCACCTTGCCCCAGTGGAAGAGACTGAGTCCATTCATTAGTACATTCATTCACCTTGCCCCAGCAGAAGAGACTGTGTCCATTCATTTCCTGGCCTCATATAGAAGGAACCCATGCACCTATAAATACCGCTAGATGGAGAGAGCAGAGGAGAGAAAAAGGGAGAGAGCTTTTCTCTCCCGACTCGGGATTTTTCTCCCTACCAGGAACTTTGGTGTTTTTGTATTCTTTTCTGTAAATAAATTCTGTCTTGCCACTGATCTGTGGTCTGCGGATGTATTCTTCAAATGACCGAGACGAGACCAAGAACCTGAAAGTCTGATATCATCATTAGGTCAAATATGAGATATATATGTTTGTAGATAGACAGTTTTTATGAAAGTGTTCATACAAATTGAATGTATCAAATGTTAAAATTCAACTTATGTGGATTCATAAATTCAATGTGTATATAATCAGAAAATTGATTTTAAATAATGATCACTTCAACAACAAGGGTTTGAATAAGAATTTCTCAGCAGTGAAATCAGATGAATATGACAAAGTATTTCATAAAAAACATTCTTTGAGGATATTTTGTTTAAAACACAAAACTTCCATTAACTTTCAAGAGAGATAAGCATTAAGGATGTTCTGTTCTCCTGTCTGTATGAATGATCCTTCACTAGAATAATCATTATTAGGAGATATGCTTGATTCATTTTCTTAACATGATAACTGTACAAGGCATGACATATCACAGCAATTACTGTCAAGACAGTTACTATTAAAAGAATCATTTTCCCTGCACTTAAAGTGTTTTCATTTAAAACATAAAGAATAAAAGTAGTCATTATGTGCCTATTATGGAATGATCTGCCCCTAGGTATCCTTGCAACTGTTACTTCTTTCTGGTCTTCAGATTTCACTAATCTAATGTCACTTTCTTAAAAAAGAGTTTTCTTTATCTCTTCTGTTAGACGTATTTTTGTTCCCAATTATAAACTCCCCAGGAAGATTATACTCTCTTGCCCAGTTGAATTTAGGCTTTGACATCTGACCTGCTTTTTCCAATGTTACCTGAAGTGAAAAGACATAGCTTCTTCCAAGTGGAAGCTTTAAACTACAAGTTCACATTGTTGCCAATGTTTTATTTTTCCTCTGCTTTCTAATGGTCTGGGCAGAGGTGGTCTGGTCAATTTGAACCTCAGAAGAAGACTACACAGAAAGGAGCCTTGCTTGACCTTTGATTGACTTGCAATGTTAGCCATAACTAAAGTTTTATTGTATTGTACCTCTAAAATTATTATCACAGTAGAACCTAGTTTATCTTCAGGGATATACTACCTTACATGAAACAGCAGATACATGTCTTCTAACTTGCTGCATTTTTTTTTTTTTGTAGCACCTTAACATACATATTAGTCATCTGTCCTAATTTATAAAAATGTACACCCTATGAGGGCTGAGACTTTATTATTTTCATTGCCGAATCCCCAATGCCTAATTCAGTGACTCTGATAATCACATCTATAGGCAGATGGATAATTTATAAGAGGAGGTAATCATTTCAAGCTAAAGTGGCCATGTTTCCAAAATGCTAGAAGAGAGATATAAGCTGTTGAATGATATCAACTTCCTTTTTTTTTTTTTTAAGCTGGAGAGAAAATACAGGAATACAGAGAAATACAGGATATTAGACTGGGTTACTATGGTTATCCATGTAGATTTGATGTAATCATGAGAGAAACTATGGAGTAATTATAATAGGGCACATTTAACACACAGGAACTTTATCACAGAGAATTGGAGTAATGGAGGATAGGATAGTAAGAGATAAGGAAAACTCTAGAGAATACAAGAAGAGAAGATGTAAGAAAGAGCCACCCATACAAAAGGAAAAGGCACCAGAGTTGAGACAGAGGTTCCAGAAAAGGGTCCCATCGTGTCCCTCTTCCCCCATCCTTGGCTAAAATACAGAACTTGTTGGAGAGCAAAGTCGAGTGACTCATTGCATGGCAAAGAAATTAATGTGGAACTTGCTACAAATACATCATTTTTAAAAAGGTTGTTGACTGAATAGTATCTTATTATGGCATGCTGGTACAAAACCACCCAAAGGATCTTCCAAAGAAAATGCTGATCACCTATAAACTGCAAGATCAGGGTGACAAAGAAGCTACTTATGTTAGCACATCGAATAAGGAAGCAAAGCGCTTTCCTCTTTCAATGTTTCTCCAGCATTCTTTACTTGCAAAGCTTAAATTCATGATGGAAAAATTAAATAATTTAAAGGTAAAGAATTATTTTCATAGATCAGCTCCAAATTAACCTCTGACAAGTGTGATGATCATTCCAAAGAAGTGAAAAAGGGGACACGGTACTTTAGACAAATGTAGAATCATTATCAAGGTGGACCGATGGGATTGTTAACAAATTGGAAATGTGATGGAAGAAGGAAAGTGTCAAGACCCCCAGATAGTACTGGGAATAATTGATTCCCTGAGATGTGAAAATCAGGAATCTTGAAGGTTCAAAGAAAAAAAAAAAGGTTCAAACAGAAGACTTGTAGGGAACAAAATTATTGATAAAGATATGCTTTAAATACCTAGGTGGAGGAATCCTCTGAGTAATGAATATAAAGATCTAGAGCTCACGAGAGAGATTCAAACTGGAATAAAGATTTTACATTTTCAATATAAAATAATTATTATGTGTTTGATATAGATAACAGCAGAGATTAACTAGGTAACATTACAGAGATCAGATGATATCACTGAGTGAAAGGAGAAGCCGATCAGGACAGGAACCCTGGAGGACACTGACATTTAGTGGCACCTTTATTCCCTTGGCTTCTGTCAGGATACTTAATACCATTTATGCTCTTACCAAGATCAGATCTTATATAGCACATGGAATACATATCTCCAGTTGGGACATTCCATACACCACCATTTTCTGTTTTATGGCAAACCATGACATGTGTACCTTATTCACAAGTAGATCATGAGTTTTGAAAACAATTTTTCATATAGTAAGTGAATGATGTGAGCTGTCAGAAAGGAACATCATCTCAATAAATCAAGATTGGCATTTGCGGGGATTTACAGTCCTGCATAAAAAGAAAAAACTACCTCTCTCAGAGTGAAGTTTCTTGGGTAACCACTTTAAATCAGTTAGAAAACTCCCTGGAAATTCAGAAGGTATTAGTCAAAAACTGTATGGGTTAAGAAGGTCCTCCATCTCTTTTTAATGGTCTTGGTTCTATGTACATAATGGTCATTCCAATCACATTTCTGTTAGCAAATATAAAAGGAAAAAGTTTTCCATGAAAGAAGACAAGAAGTTTTTGTCCCATTCTATAGATTGTCTATTTATTGATTTCTTCCTTTGCTGTACAGAAACATTTTTCTTTATTAAATCCCATTTATTTATTTTTAAAATTGCTGTATTTGCTTTAGGGACCTTAGTCATAAATACTTTCTCTAACACAATGTCCAAAAGAGGTCTTCCTACATTTTATTCTTTCATTTTTTTATGGTTTCAGATCATAATTTAAATCTTTAATTCATCTTGAACTAGACATGGAATAAAGAACTAGTATCCTGAATCTACAAAGAACTCCAACAAATAAGCGAAAATAAAAACAAATAATCTCATCAAACATAGACAAAACACATGAACAGATTTTTTTTTCAAAAAAAGATATACTATGGCCAAAAAACATATGAAAAAAATACTAAACATCTCTATTCTTCAGGGAAATGCAAATTAAAACCAAGATAAGAAACCACCTTACCACTGTCAGAAAGGCCATTATTAATAAGTCAAGATCAATAGATGATGTAGATGTGGTAAAAAGGGATTGGCTATCCATTGTTGGTGGGAATTCAAATTAGTACAGCGTCTATGGAAAACAGTATGTAGATTACTCAAAGAACTAAGAGTAGACATACAAGTCAATCCACTACTGGGCGTGTAGCCAAAGGGAAATAAGTCATTTTATCAAAATGACACCTGCACCCACATATTTGTTATAGCATTTGATAATATAAGACATTACTATTATCAATTGTGAAGCGTGGATTTTCAATTGTGTAGAATCAACTTCAATGCCCATCGTCTGATGAGTAGAGAAATACTCAGACAACAACAACAACAACAGAAAAAAAAAAAAAAAGAAGAATGAAATAATGTCTTTTGCAGCAACATGGATGGAGCATGCTGGAGACCTTTATTCTAAGTGAAATGTCTTAGGAATGGAAAACAAACACTGTATGTCTGACTTATAAGTAGGAGTTAAACAATAGGTATAAAGGTCCCTAAAATAATGTAATGGTCATTGGAAACTAAGTAAACAGGAGGGTGGGAGGGGTTGAGAGAATAAAAAATTACTTATTGAGCCCAATGCTAACTGACTTCACACAACATACTTTATCTATATAGACAAAGACATTTGTATCCCCTAGATCTATTGAAATAATAATAAGAAAAACAAAAGGAGAAGAAGGAAAAAGGAAAAATGAAAATGGGTATGAATTAAAAACATTAAATAAAGAAAAATTAAGCTACATTTATCAAAGAAAAATACAAGAAGAAACATTAAGACAAATAATCTTATACAAACAAATAAATAAATAATAAAATATATAATTAAAGATAAAAGGTAAAGGGAAGCAATTTAAAATAAAGATTACACATGTTTAACATATAAAAGAAATGAATAATCTTAAACTTCTAATAAATAAACATGAATTTTTGAGACTAATTACCTAGTAATTATAAACTATAAAACTGTATTAAAGTTAGGAAAATGCAAATTTTATTTTTTAAGAAATGAAGAGACACACTAGGTGAAATAAATATTAAAGATATTGAGGGTAGTCTAAGAAGTCTTAAACTAGTTTTAAATGAGAAGTTGATGGGGTAAAAATAAAGAAATCAAAAAAAAAAAAAGCAGGGAGTAAGGAAAGAAATATGGAAACTCAAGGACGTCTTCTATACATCTGATTTCCATTGTACAGTTTACAGTATAGATTAACCTGACCTAATCACCCTGAAGAACTGCTCGAAAAATGGCATATAACCTTCATATTCTTGGTTTCATTTTACCTTTGGGAGACATGAAGACTCTCAGTGAGCTAGTAAGATTCAATAATGATGAGTTCAAGGCTCTTAGAAACTAAGCATTCTCACAAAATCAGAATAGGAGATTTACTTGTGTAACCCCAAAGTCATGGGTGTATATTGACTATAATCACGAAATTATATTGGGAGGAAAAAAATTGCAACATTTCTAGAAAAAACAAAAGGCTGGACAATAGTCTTGATATAGCTTGCAGTGAAAATTTTGTATTTGTATATTATACATTAATCTTAGAATGAATGACTTGAAGAAAATATCCCTATGAAGATCATAAACAGAGAAGTTTAGGCAATGATCTGTGTATAGTATCAATCCTTGGTTCATTCTTCTACTAGTGTTTAACAGAGGAGAGGAGGAATTGAGGTATAGAACATAACCAAGGTTTTGATTTTATAAAAGAAATTCTGATCCTTACTAATTATGACATTTCCCCTATATCTCAGATCCTCGGGCCTCTAATAAGGATACAGGGCTAGTCTGAAACTTGTAGGGCTACACTGTATGTTGAAAATAATGAACACACAACGTATAGCATGGTGTGTGATCAGAAGTGAGTGGTAGCTCTCATTACTGTTGTTATATTTGTGGCTACTGAGTTAGCACTGGTCAGAATCAGTGTTTAATCTTTATTCATAAATAACTAGATTATTAGTAAGGTTTTGAAAAGCCACAAAAAACCAACTAGCTATATTAATTGTTGTCAAAATTGAACCCTGGTACTCTTTTTAGAAATGTGAATGGCTTTCCCTTCAAATTACATTAGTGTCATTAGTACAATAAAATATTCATTTGTTAATTGCAATTAAAATTATTGTCATGCTAATTCATTAATCCAAGATTGTCTCACATTAATTATTATTCAGTAAGTAGTGTTGTCAGAATTAATTGATCAGATGGTCATAAATATAAAAAGGAGATATGTGGCAGGGCATGGTGGCTCATGCCTGTAATTCCAGTATTCTTGGAGGCTGAGGCATTTGGACTCCCTGAGCTCAGGATTTCAAAACCAGCCTGACCAAGAGCGATATACCCTGTCTCTAAAAAATAGCTGGGTGTTGTAGTGGGTGCCTGTATTCCCAGCTACTTGGGAGGCTAAGGCAAGGGGATCAATTGAGCCCAAGAGATTGAGGTTGCTGTGAGCTATGACACCATGGCATTCTAACAAAGGTGACAAACTGGGACTCTGTCTAAAAGAAAAGAGAGCCAGAGAGACATGGTAAGTCAGAGACATGATAGCATGATAGGGTCAGAGTACAGGTAGAACTTAGTCACTTATCAAAATAGGATTTGTCTCTAAGGTAAGAAGAGTTATTTTAAGTAGTATTGATTTATACTTGGAAAAGGTGCCCTATTGATTTTTCCATCTAGACCTTTAACTCTGGCTTTTAATACACTCTTCTGCCTATAATGGCAACCAATGGAAAACTCAAGAACAGAAATGGGATGGTTACAGGTGGAGAAGGTATAAAATGAGACTTTTCAAAAATATGGTACCCAAAAGCCTCTCATCCAGTCAATATAATATGATTTCAACATTCTACTTCTGAGATGCAAAACCAAAGTTCCTAGTCCTTCAAGTGAAACTATAAGGTGAATTAAAAACTATGCAACTTAATTTGCTGTTTCAAAGCTCCTATGCTAGCGGGCAAAGAATTCCTGGGTCTCTGCCAAAAAGAAGTTCAAATTATTTGGAGAGTTTGGTTATTTGAGTTTCTGTACTTCTTTTAATCATGTTTTGTGTGTCACAGCTGTCATTAGTCAGATCTATTTGATTACATATTGGGACATGGCATATATAAACATATATAAACATTTGCAAATGTATTTATTCAGTTAGTGTAGAAAACAACAACTGTCAAAATTCTAAACACAAATCATCTGGCATTTTGCAGTGTTCTTTTTGTTTCAAAGACCTGCTGGGTCTGGCAGAGGGTAAACAGCTAGCAAGGAAGTGGCTAAGGACTTAGGAGTTGGCTGCCAGGCTTAGGGGCTTCCCTAACTAACCCTGTGTCTAAGAGAAACCTTAATCTTGATGAGGACAACATTGGGCATGGGGCACCCCCACTGGGATGCTAAGGACAGAGATCAGGATCCAAATTGTAGCTAGGAACCAGCTAGAAATTGTTCCCTACTGGGAACATACACACTAAGGATCTCTAGTAACCGTCAATTGACCTGAGCTCATTGCCATCTAATTAGCATAGCATGGGGGGAATTTGCATGAAGGATTCTGGGAAGATGCATGCATAATAAGGAACCTGTTAATTACCTAACCAGTTCTGTAACCAGTTATTTAACCCCAACCTATCAATCACCCTAAAGGTGGGAAAGGCCAACCAGTCCTGCCAGGAGAGAGGCAAGAGAAAGTAGTAAGCATTGGGAAGACAGTATGTGCTCAGATTTCTGCGTCTTTCTCCACTCAAGAGGAATAACCTCTCTTTTGCTTTGCAATAAATGTGTGTGCAATTGCTTTATATCTGTGATCCCTCAATCATCAGCTAGACTTAGAACTTGTATTCATCCTTTGACAATGGGAACGGAGCAGCCCAAGAACATCCAGACAGACCTAATGTTTGGTGCCAAAACCCAGGGACTCCTAACTCTGGAAAGGTAAGACGACTGAATGATGTATTTGCTGGAGGCTCCCTTGACAGTGTGACAAAGTAGCACTGTCTTTCATGTCACCCTACTCCCCCTTGTTTGGTCCCCTGACTTCAGAACCTCTGTTTCACTCCCCTATCTCCACTGTCCCAGTGGAAGGTAAATTCCAAGCCCCTGTGCATTCCATAGCTGCTCTGACGGTCTCTGCTCACTTCTTTTCTGGTGCTTTTCAGTCTCACCCACTTACTGAGACAAGCTGCACTGTGTATGTCTCAGTATTTGTTTTACTGTGTTCCATCTTTTGCCTGCTAGCCTTTCTGGTTTCTCTGCTGCACCAACCTTAGCTTTGCAAGGTTTGGCCACTATGGCCTTGTTGGTTTCCTAATATTTTTTTTAAAAAAACTTTATTCAAATTAATATGCAGGTACAATATGTAGGTTACATTGTTCTCACTTCCAGGGTAATGTTCCATTTGTAGAAGAGCCCCTCATCCAGGGAGCATGTTATACACCCTCACAATGTGCACGTTAGGTGAGATCCCGCCTCATGCCCTCCCTCCTTCTGTCATACACCTGTCCCCCTTTTTGACATTCTTAGAAAAAAAGGGAGGGTGGAAACCTTGGACTCATTAATTCTCTTCTAGGCTTGGGGCTTCCCTAACTCCTGTGTCTAAGAGAAAGTCTGTTCAGGATGAGGGCAACACAGGATGCAGGGGGACTCCCCACGGGATGCCTCTTTATTCATAGGAATGAATAATGTAGAGCTTCTAAGAAAAAAAGAAAGAAAGAAAAAACAAGGCTCATTTTCTTTTCTTTCTCATGATTGGAATTTAGAGGAAAAAACTGGATCTGTGTTTGTGTGATTTTTGATAAGTGGAACTAATTTTTCATATTGTTGGTTTGGTAAGTACAGTGAGGTCTTCTCAGTCCTTGGTGAAAATGCTCATGTGTTTAACTTTCTTTCTTCCTCTCTTTGGGGTTTCCTTTGCCCCATTTCATTTAAATTTGAAAGATCAAGGGACATACTTTAACTTGAAATTTTTTTTTATTTATGCAAAAAAGCTTTGTCTGAAAATAGAGTTCATTATTTTATTTGTATCAGATTTTTGAGAAAAATAGAATGAAATTGCAAATAAAACAATTCTATAAATATTCCAGTATATGCTATCCTTTATCTCAAGAGTTTATTATTTTAGTTTATGTGGAATCACAGTAAGTTGGGGACTATCTATATTGAGGGATACAATGATGTTTTTTCCTTGCTCTGTGGAGCAATTTGATTTACTGAAATAGATTACTGCTTGAAAAAAGAGAAGGGTAAAGAAACAAAAAAAGCATCTGTAAATTGCACAAATTATTACACTATAGAGCAATACAATTTTTATTGTTTCGGTTATTGAAAGTCTGTAGATATGTGGTCTAATGGAGTGCACCACATATGTTTTCATAGAAAATAATCAAGTTTTTCTTTTGATTTGATTTCTTTTGATTTTCTTTTGATTTGTCATAATGAACTGTAAATGCCAACAGTATATAAACTAACTTCGGGGGGAGATAAAATCAGACATATAGCATTTAAATATTATAGATTAACCAATTCATTGTGTCCTGACATCTGATGAGGACTATCTTTACTTGCGTTAGAGGCCTTCATATCTTGCTTGACGATCCCTAAGACAATGTCGGTGGCCTATAGTCACAGAGAACAGAACAACCAATAATCTATTTTCCCATCTCTGTACATTGCACTTTAGTTATTTAACTACAGATAAACTCCCCTTAAGGAGATGACAGAGAGAATTCATTTATTTTATGTAAGAGTCAAGAATCAAAACTGGCAATAG
Source organism: Otolemur garnettii (assembly GCF_000181295.1). Taxonomy (NCBI): domain Eukaryota; kingdom Metazoa; phylum Chordata; class Mammalia; order Primates; family Galagidae; genus Otolemur; species Otolemur garnettii. The sequence continues at coordinate 32,340,258 of NW_003852402.1, read as the reverse complement.
GATCGAAACACAGCATAAGAAGTACAGTGAACACATAGGATACAGTAAAGTGAGAGGCCAACCTTGGTTGAAGTGACAAAACTTCACTGGGTTTAAAAAGAAGTTCTCTACTTGTCTATACTTTTCTTCTGTCTGGCTCTGGCAAAAGGGTAACACAACTTGAAGCCCCATTATAAAGAAGTGACAATGTTAGAAATTTTATACACATTTTATGTAGAACACACAATAGTATAACATTATATAGTTTTAATTTTCCCTGTTTGGAATCATGGTGGGGAGAGGACAAAAGAGTGTCTAAAAGAGTATTGAATGATTGATTTTCTACAGTAACATTGGAGTTGACTAATTATGTTGCCTCACATTCAGTCTGTTTGTGCTTGCAACTTCATTTAAAGAGAAACTATTGGGTTTTTGTTTTGTGTGTTTGTTCGTTTGTTTGTTCCTTTGGGACCAAGTCTTATTCTGTCCCCCTGGGTAGAGTATCATAGTGTCATCATAGCTCACAGCAACCTCAAACTCCTGGGTTCTTGGTTAAGCCTCCCCAGTAGCTGGGACTACAGGCTTGCATCACCACACCCGTCTAGTTTGCATCACCACACCCAGCTAGTTTGCACCACCACACTCAGCTAGTTTTTTATCTAATTTTAGTAGAGACTTCAAAAAGCAAATAAAATAAAACAAAACTAAAACATTATACCATTTTTTTAGTCTCTCACAATTTAAAATTCGAGGACAGAAGTATATTTTTAAAGGCGTGTTATATAATGCTGCTTTCCTTTTCTTTTGACCAATTAAAATGGAAAAGTAGCAACAAAAACTACAATTCTTCAAACAAGCTTGATGTAACTTAGAATTAAAACATTTTTAAAAATGAGAAGTCATACTTTTGTCTAGTGTGCTCTGTTTCTGCGGGCAATGTCACAAGGGTGCCACCTAGAAGAGCAGTCATCTAAGGCCAACTAGTAGAGTATAGCTAGTTATGAACCTCCAATTTTTAGCTATTCTAATGAAGATGTGCACTCCGGCATCATTATCTTAATTATTTATTATAGTCTAAAAGCAGCATTGTCAATTAAATGAACAAAACACACTTAAATGCGATGTAATAATATTTATCTTCAACAACACACATAGCTAAGAATGGACCTCTGTAAAATCTAAACCACCTAAATCTTCTTCTAGTGCAAGTCAGTAATCCATTCAGTATTAAAATACCATTCACGTGTCACAGCACATTTTAAAAGCATTCTATTTGTGCATAGCACTTTTTCCTTAATGTCTTTGCGCATTTCATCCCTTGCTCTTTTCTAAAGAAAAATTACAGGAAAATGGGATCTACATTCACTGAAAATTATTACTTTGTTAATCTTCATTTTCCACAGACTCTCATCTGCTCGGATGTGAGTCATAAACACGATTATTATTTCAGGAAAGGCAACAAGAATCCTAACAAGGAATTCCCTTGTTTCTCCACAAGTGCTTTGGTAATTAGAAACATGAAGACAGCTTTGTGCTCTTATTCTTAGAGCCGTATTGTACCTCCTAGGAAAATGTTTTAAGAACTTTTTCAGAGGTAACATGAGCTTGCTATGCCAACCAGTCTTTCTGACACACTTCAAATCTGATATCTCTAAGCAAAGAACAGGCGCTTTTCCCCCAAACCGATATTTGGTGAACATTTACCAATCTAATAAATGGTAATCAGATCACGTTAATATAAATGCACAGCTCTTAAAAACATGTTACCTTTATTCACATTCACTTTTTCAGAACTGAAGCCCAATATGATTTATCCTAGTAGACACAGTTGTCATCAGCCTCAACATTAGTTTATACTGAACAATGAGTTATAGAAAAGAATATGCAATGTATGCACTGGGATTGACCATGGAGCACATAGAAATGGCTCCCTACCACTGCTGGATGTGCATTACTTACATGTTTATTAGACTTCCATAGTAAAAAGAGAGATCAAATCATGTAAGTAATCTATAAAATACACACAGTCAATGTGTTGTTGGGGTAGACATTTTAAGAAAAGCAGAGGAAGGAGAAAGAGTAAAATCAGGCATAAGGACTAAGAGTGGAATCACTGTGAGCAACAGCAAAGTCTTGTAAGATGAAAAATGTGTAGTGCAAGAAGGGAATTTGGAGCGCACCTGTCACACAGCAGACACAAGCTAGAAGAGACAGAATTGACACGCTAGCCAAGCCCAAATCCAGGCCAACATGCAAGACTTCTAGCTATAATTTTGAGAAAGTAGGACAAATGGTCAGAAATACAAAGACTTAGCAATCTGCAAATCACTAGAATTCAGATTCTTATTTTCTGAACAAACAAGCAAACCAGGCCATGGAAAGAGGAGTTCAGTGTATAAATCAGACCTCAACCAATAACCTCACAGAGGTTTCAGCCGTAGGGATTTTCAGCTCAGACCATTCAGTTTCTGTTTCTGCTACTCAGCTCTGTCCTTGGAGGGGGAAAGCAACCACAGATAACACATAAACAAATGAGTAGGGTAGGGTCCAATAAATATCTATACATGGATACCAAAATATGAATTTTATATGGTTCAAGGTATTTTTGAATTATATTTCCAACCACTTAGAACCACATGAAGACCTCTTTTTAGTTCACAGATCACACAAAAACAGATAAAGGCTGAGTTTGACACGTGAATTGTTTGCTCACCCGTGGTCTAGGGAAATAAAATCAATGTAAGTGAGAATGCTTGCTTCTCTGATACTGAGATTATGCAAAAGCTAGGTTGATTGTTTTCACAGAGATTTTCTAGTCTGAAATTCATTTCTGAGAGTCAATAGCATCAGCAATGTGAAATAAGTTAAATTCAATTGCTCTGAAGCAACAGACTATCGCCCAATTTATTGACAAACAAAAGAGCTTAAATAACGTTGGCAAACTGTGCGTTACTTCTACTTCTTTCTATCTCGATTCAGGGACTATTGTAAAGCTGTTTTAGATACTTGAAAAATATTAAAAAAATAAGTAGCCATAGTTTCCTATGAAGTACATATAGATATAAGTCTATATAGCAAATGTATAATTTATCACATGCATCACATAGCATTTACTTGAATTTCATGCTTTAGTGCCAAAAGGATGACTACCATATCTAATTTTAAAGAGGACATTAACATTTTCCCTTTAGTGTATGCAGTGGTTAAGACACTGTTCTCCAGAAATAGAATGGATACAAATCAGAGTTCTGCTACTAATTACTATAGGACTTTAGTAAGTTACCTAAACACTGTGGCTCTGTTTATGTATCTATAAATTGGACATATTTGATAGTGTTGCTGTGAGTTATTATATTTAAAATACTTGGAATAGGAATCAACACAACATAAGTCTTACAGAGTTGTTGGGATTATTGCCATCATCAGAAAGCACCTATGGCTTGTATCATCCCCTCCTTGTCACGAACTCCCCCAGGAAGCAAAATAACACACGCAATTATGCACACACACACACATAATAACTAATCACATAATTATGACCTAGTCTCGTTCAGCATGATAAATCAGCTGATCAAGATAAGCTTGCCCTAGGTGAAATTTAACATATCTCGATCAACTTGCAACATAACAGCAATTTCCGAGTTATGCTATTCCTTTCAGTCAGAAAAATAGACTTTATTTTAAAACATGCAAGGATATGTAATCTTGACAGGAAGGGTAGGAAAAATTACATTTATTATTAGATACCTAACTATTTTAAGTATATGGATTTGAACAAAAAGAGCATTAACAATTAGCTACCTTTATTCTGAAAAGTGCATCTGAAAGGAATAGGATAATGTTATTTCACTGAAAGGTTACTCATCCTAAGATTTAAATGATTCTGAACCCCTAGTTGCATTTCTAGTTTTAATGCAATTTTTGTGTTCACTCGACATAGAAATTCAACGAGAGGGCTTATGGAGGTATGTGCAACTCCTGCCCCACTCTCATATTTATGAATTAGTTTGAGAGTAAAATATTTCTAAAATTTGATTGCAATATTTATGTTAAAACACTTGTATACAATAAGCAGTAGCCCACGAAAGTATAAAACATTCTCTCTCCTGCTCTGTATGGCCTTTTAAAATTAAATTCTAAAAGACGTTTTTTACAAGCCTAACATCATAAAAATCTAAATTTTGAGACACAAACAATAAAACAGCCACAAAAAGCAAAAGTGCTGGTAAAATTCCAACTAGTTTATGTAAAAAAAAATGCTAAATATAGGAATGACTAAACCACTGATGAGCTTGATTCGATTCTTCAATTTTCACTTATATTTAGAGATCAAAATATGTCCATTTATAAAAGTACAGGTTATATTTTTCTGAAATTCTCCATTTACGTATTTTTTTATGATTATCAATGTTTTTAAACATCGTTCTATCTGAATGTCTTAGGCAAAGGTGAAGGAAAATTCACATCCTCATGAAGTATTTCTTATCTACAGATTTACCATGAGTGGGTTTTTCAGCAATCCAATACAGATTTTTTTTCAGAGATCATATCCAATTTTAAAGCTAAGATCTTGCCTAATCACTGAACACAATGAGTATAAAAATGTTCATTTAGTGAAAATATATAAATTGTAATAAAAGGATGTCATTAAGACTAATAAATAACAATCACATTTGAAGATGGTTATAACACGCACTGAACATTACTGCATCTCCTTTTTAAATCATTGAAGATCTGTTGGTTTGTTCATTTTGCTGATGCTTTTGTCCAGCAACCTTATATCCTTTATAGGATAGGAACACATGTATTTTCAAAATACATGTTCCCATATTTTATCTTCAGTGTAACAAATCATGTGTTTATTATTTTCCTGTCCTTAAGCAAGGGATCTTAGAAGACTCAGAAAGATAGCACAATGTCTTAAAGATTATGCTGCAAATACATACTATGGTCATAATTTGAATGCAGGTGGTGATTGTCAGTCCAGGCCTCTTCCCACTCCCCAGAGATAACCCCGCTAGAGGGGACTGTCCCTACCAAATGTTCCAAAGTGGAAGCTGCCTTTGCTCTCAGGGAATCATTTATTTAAGTCATTTGTAGATAGAAATCTTCTGGAAGACTATTTTTCCTTTTAAAAAAGTGGTCACTAGGGGGGAATTTCCTCTTATCGTGGTGACTTGCAGCCTTCAGCGGAACATCCATTATCACACCCTGTGGTGATGGAGCGCCTGTCAGCTGTCACATCTGTGATCACCCTGCTTGCCTCTAACAGCCTTCTGCTCTGATTCCTCTCAATCACTCTGGGCCAGAGGACCTGATGACCAAAGCTTTTAAAGACGATATGGAAAGATTCTCAGTTTTCTTAACTGTAAAATGAGGTGGCTACGCCAGACCAGCGGTTCTTAACCCTGGCTGCCTATTTGAATTCTCTGCTTTCACTGCTATTCCAGGCTATAATTGGTCTGAAACTGAGCTCCTAAATTGATACTTCTAAATGCTCCTGGAGTGTTTTGATTTTTTATTTTGATTGATAGATGTACATATTTTGAGGAAACATGATATTTTGATTCATTCATGTAACATGTAATGATCAAAATAGAGAAAAGAGGATATCCGTTATCTTTGACATTTACCTGTCTTTAGGTTAGGAGCATGGGAATTATTCTCTTCTCGCAACTTGGAAATATACAATGGATTCTTATGAACTATGATCATCCTGCCGATGCATCAAGCACTAGGTCTGATTTCTTCTATCAAGTTATAATCTTATATACAAAATTTATTTATTAATCCACCTCTTTTCATTCTACCTTGCTCCTACCCTTCCTGGCCTCTGGTAAGCACCACTGTGTGCTTTACAGCAAAAAGCCTATGTTTATTAGATCTACAGTATCAGCTGCCAGATATGAGTGAGAAAAAGTGGTATTTGTCTATCTGTGCCTGGCTTCTATCACTTAAAATAATCACCCCTCATTTCATCTTCATTGCTGCAAAGGACAGGATTTCGTTCTTTTTCTAGCTGAAATTATGCCATTATTCCACTTTTCTTTTTTTTATCCATTCATCTGCTGATGGGTTTTTAAGTTGATTCTATGATTCTATAGTTTAGATCTTATGAATAGTGTTACAATAGACATGAGAGTGCAGATTTATCTTTGATGCCTTGTTTTCCTTTATTTTAGATACATACTTTGCAGTAAGATGTCTAGATTGCATGTTATTTTTACTTTTAGTTGTTTTCAGGAACACCTTACAATTTTCTATAGTTTCTGTACTAATTTACAGTCCCACTAATAATCACCATTGGTGCTTTCTATTTATTTATTTATTTAGACAGAATCTCAAGCTGTTGCCCTGGGTAGAGTGCCACAACATCACAGTTCACAGAAACTTCAAACTCTTAGGCTTAAGTGATTCTCTTGCCTCAGCCTCTCAAGTAACTGGGACTACAAGCACCTGCCACAACACCCAGCTATTTTTCTGTTGCAGTTATCATTGTTGCTTTAGCTGGCCTGGGAGGGATTTGAACCTGCCAGCCTCAGTGTATGTGGCCGGAGCTCTACCCGCTGAGCTACAGGTGCTGCCACCATTGGTATTTTTTAAATGTTTCTAAAGTGTTTCTTTTTCTTTAATATACAAACAGAATTGAGAAAAATAGTGTGTGATGATCTTTAAAGGATATCTAAATCTAAAATGTATTATTAAAACAAAGTAAAAGAATCAATATGTCTTTATATGAAGGTCTACTCCTTAGGTTCTCTTCAGGTTTTAGTTTGTGTGTGTGTGTGTGTGTGTGTGTGTGTGTGTGTGTGTGTGTAGGGACTGTAACAAACTGGTCAACATAAGGAACTAGGCCTACTATACTGATAGGTACCTGCATGTCTGGTCTATTAAGATTAGGTCAATGTAAGGAGGTAGTCAATGTAGGGAGGTGGTCAACTATGGAGGGTTTACTATATATCTATATTATATATGCATACACACATAGACATATATAGTAATATATACTTATGTGCATGATATAGTATATATGAGACATATATATATACACATATATGTATGAATACACACATATACATATATTTCCTTTCACTTTATAATTTGAAATTAATGTCCATTCTGCATGTTTAGGCAAAGGCTTCCCATTCATAGTATTTCTTTGTATTTCTTCTCAATCTTCTGCATTTTTCTGCAACATCCCTAGATTAGGCATATTATCAAACCCAAAATAAATGTAGTAATTTAACACTTCAATAGTGTTCCCATAGACTTAATTGTACATTTTTAATACTGCAACTCTTATTGCAGCAATTATTCCTTCCTTCTATTCTTCTGCAACTTTGCATGGCTAATACTATGCTTTTGATATTCACAGAGAGAAAACAAAAAAAAAAACCCTTTATTTCGGTGGAGTTTATCTGTGAATATGAAAACATTAACAAGAGAACAGAGTTGCGATCAATGGGATAGAGACTTAGGTAGCTGCATTTTTATAGCAGCACAGATGGGGACAACGAAACCAGTCGGTGGGTGGAGGTGAGATAAGGATTCTTAGAGGGAGTGCGGTTTAGCTTAATCTTGATCACTCATCTAGGCAAAGAAGGACAGAATCAATGGAAATACGATTCCAATAAGAAGGTAAGGATGTGCGAAGTTAAAAAGAGGTAATAGTGTGTGATGTTTGGGGTGATTTCAAATATGCAGCTCAATATGAGTGTGATGAAAGGAAAATGGAAGAAAGCGTAGGAAGTTTGGTCTTAAATGATTAGCTCGGAGCTAGTTCGTGGGAGAACATGTCTATCTAGCCAAAAATGTTAAGTTTTGACTCTTAAGGCAATAGAAACTCATGGAAGAATCTTCAATAAACAAACAAAAAAATACAAATACTCTACAATCATTATTCATGTCAGAAACATTAGAACACGTTTTGACTTTAGCAATATAGGCCATTTATGGATTTTAAGAAAAATCTGATATCATTTAGAAGTCACAGCATTAATAAAAATTACTCAATAATCCATTATCTTTTGAGAGAATCTCTATAGACTGCCATTTACAATTCCTACCTGGTACAGGAGGACAAGTTACAAGGACCTAGAATGGAACATCCATTTTGACTTCTCAGTGCTGACCTGGTGACCATGAAGTGATCACATGGACACACTCCACAGGCACAGAACAAGAGGCAGAGAATAGAAACATGACATAACAGATCTCTCAGAAGCATAGGTATTAAAGAGGTAGATGGAGAAATGGGGCTTTGTGAAGGAAGAGAAAAGAAAAAACGAGAAAGGTAAGAGAAATACCAGTGGTGACTAATATTAGGTATTCTTTCACAGGAGATGAAATACAGATGGCACAGAGTCAGAAGGGTTATATGTGGTCAAACTGTGAAGTGGTAGAGATTAGCAGCTAGATTGCTAAGAGTAGAGATGTTGGGCATTATTTTCCTTCTTTAAAATCCCTACCTGTACTTAGTTACAGGTTTTTGACCCAACATTCAATTACATAAATTCTTATTTTAGAAATCATGTTTTAAATCATAAAGACGTTTCCTTCTTTCATATTAATTAATCCCTCCATCCTCAGCTGCAGAAATTCTAATCAGACTTCCTGTTCTGTCCCCAGTTTACTGCCAGTTATTAGGTTGCAAATTGTCCCCAAAGGAGTTACTAATCAATAGTTACACGGAGCTATGATCAAATTGGTTATTCAAAAATACACTTGCTATCATAGCTTTACTTTTCTGTTTAGTTAAGGAATCAGGGAATTCTAATTCCATGTCATTTAGAATAAATCTTTTAAAAATCATTGACAATACAAGCCTTTACACACATTTAGAAACCTTGTAAAGACATATATGTCTTTCATTTATAGAAATTTACTATGGAACATTCAAGGTTTAATAGTTTTTCTCAGCATACAAGAGAAAAAAGAATATCTTTAATTATTCTTATGTAATCAATCTTCTTAAATTTATTGTACTATGTAAATGGATTTCACAGAATATTCATTTGAGATTAGAGTGCTGAGATAAACGTTGGTCACAAGTAAAAACACTACATAGGACAGATAAAATTCATATGTGGTTATTGATTGAGCTACGTTGATTTTTAATAAACCTGTCTTCATACTTTAGAAAATAAATCACTAAAACTTGTAACAGAAGGCTATTGGTCTTCTTTCTCTCCTTTAAATATAACACTTTTCCAGTCTTTAGCTCTTGGTTCTCTTTCTTCTATCTTCACAAGCTCTGCCTAGCAAATAGCATGCCATCTCATGGTTTTAAAGACTAAATGTATGTTGCTGAGTCTCAAATTCATACCTCCAGTTCTGAACACATCCTGATTTTCAGATCTACTCCCGTGACAGCCAACTTGATTTTATACTTGGATGTCTCTGATGAGAATCTCAAAAATCCAAAGTAGAATCCCTGCGTTCCACCCCACACCAAAGGAGGAACAAAGCTAATCAAACAAGCTGTTCCTCCACTGAATTTACCATTTGCAGTCAGTGGCTCCACCATCCTGTCAAATGCTGAAGATATCTGCTTTATTCCTCAGCTTACCCTACTTCACCCCCATACATGATGGCTCTAAGAGCTTTCAAAGTCATCATTTCTGTTTTCTTTTTTTTTTTGCAGTTTTTGGCTGGGGCTGAGTTTGAACCTGCCACCTCTGGTATATGGGTCTGGCGCCCTACTCACTGAGCCACAGGTGCCACCCTGAATTCATCATTTCTATGCCCATTGTCTACTTTGGTCGCATCTTGCATCACTAACCTAATTCAACAACCTCCAAACCTCTCTGTTTCCTCCTTTCTCTTAAGACTTTTCTAAATATAATAACCAGTGTCATCTTCAAAATGCAAACCAGACCATGTCTTCTTGTTCAACATTCTCTAACGGCTTCCTATCACCCATGGCATGAAACACAAACTCTCAGCCATGACACTACTGTGTGGCCTTTTTGTGACTCTTACAATGTGACTGGATCATTTTTTCATAATAATAGTCCTGCTATGGCCTGAATGCTTGTGTCCCCCCCTGAATTCATATGTTAAATCTTCTCATTCATACTGATAGTATAAGGAGCTGGGACTTTTGAGAGGGTTCAGCCTTCACTGAAGTGATTAGTGTCCTTACAGAAAAGGCCACACAGACCTAGTTAGCCCCCTCTGCCACCTGAGGATACAGCAATAAGTCACATTTTGGTTTATGAACCAAGAAGTGGAAATTCCTAAAACAATAAATTAGCTGGAGTCATCATCTTGAAATTCTAAATCTTCAGAACTGTTAGGAATAAATTTTTGTTGTTTATAAGCTAGTGCTTTATGATATTTTTTAATAATAGCAAAGAAACCAAAACCAAACAAACAAACAATAAAAACCCAAGGCTAGTTTGGATCTACCATCTGAACTGAAGCCAGGACCTTTTCTCCAAGATACGGCCTTTGTGACTAATGTTTCTTTGGTGTAGAATAGTCTATCCCCCCCTTCTTCAGCTCTTTGATAAAATGTCACAGATTTAGGCGGGTCTTCCCTTGTGTGACCTGCTACGATTCCTTCACACTGAAGTTATATATTTCTTGTTTAGGTCTATCTCCCTTTCTAAAACATAGGCTCTAGAAAGCAGAGAATTCCGTCACATGCCCCCACTATGTTAAGTATTATTTGATGCACAGTTGGTGATCTATAAATCTTATTTGCCGGAAGGAATACATAATTTTAAGTGCCTGCAGATATGCTGTGTTTGAAGATTGCTAATTCACTGTTAGTAACATCTACGTAGTTGAATTATTGCATATAAACTAACTGAAAATTTTATAATGCCTTGCATTTTATAAAATACATTATAGGTTAGCTCAGATGATGATCATAATTCCAGACAGATTCAAGTATCCTCACTTTTCAAATAAAGGACAATGGAGTTAAGAGAGATTAAGTAACTTTCCCCATCTCCCACATCTATTGAATTATTGGAGTTCGGAAGAAATCCCAGATCTGCTGGGATTCTTTCTAAATGCCTAAGTTCAGGACTATTGTGTAATTGTTTTGTGTTCAATGAAGCATCGAAGATGCATATAGCATAAATGATGGCCATATGGTGACATATTTTTCAAGATAAGACAGTATTTTTTAAAAAGCAAGTTCTTCAAATAACTTATCTTCTAAAAAACAATGGCTTAAAGACAAAATAGCAATGAGCCTATCTAATTTTCTTGATGTAGAAGAAATGTTACCGTCATTGTTACAACATTTTGTAGGTAAATTCATAACCATGTACTTGAGCCGGAATAAGACTGATTAAACAGAATGGGCAAGGAAAATTACTACATATAATTTATAAATTTTAGGTTTCTCTATTACGGTTCTTTCCTCATCTTCATTTTATAGTTGTGGATTTAGGTTTGTCTGAGTACAAGTCTTTGGGAAGAAACAAGAAGGGCAAACAGCCTTATTTATTATAAATTTGCAAGCATTCTTTCCAGTGTGTGATACATCATGCCCAAGGGCCTATTGTGCATTCTATTTTCAAGATGTCAGTAATTTATTTCAAAACATCCTTAGCATACTCATTTAAATAAAAATTATGAGAACAGATCTATTACTCAGGGAGAAGAAAATATATATTACTTAGTAATTCCTATGATATATGTAGTTCTTTCTATGCGTGGATACAGTATTTTTATCCATGCAATATTCTAGCTTTTAGAATATAGATTTCATTGTGAATACAGAAGAAATAGACTTTATAATAACCATGTCAGGAGTAATTAACTTGCCCTTGAAATGATTTAAAACATACAAACTATATATCAGAAAATATATCAAATTACTCTGATTTAAAGCAGGCCAGGCTCATAACTATTGCTTTACAAACTGTGACATTTCAATCCAGGTGGACTATTGGATTTCCCTTCTGCAAAGAACATTTGTATTAAAGGCTCACCTTCATTGTATTCTGACAACTCAATTAGTTAGGTTTTATTTTAACTTTAAATGATGGTCTAAGATAACTCTAGCAATATGCACTGACTCATTGAGTCACTCTCACTTATTCATCCAGCCCTTGAGTCATCATTGATTACTGTGCCAGTTGCTTAGAGTGAAAAGATGGATAGGAAATGATCAATCTTGTAGTCTATAGCCTATTGACACAAGTAAAAATGTCAAGTTATCATGTGGTTTTTGATATACCTAACAGCTACTGAAAATACAGTCATATTTTGGATCATTTTATGTAATTAGAATTTTATTATAAATCAATACATTGAAATTCTGATATAAAATTTCTATGAGGTTCACCTACGCTCAGACAAGAAAAGATTGATTCCCCTTAGACTGGAAGCAAAATCAAGTATATAAGCTTTCAGAAAATTCTAGAACCTGGCAAGTGGAAATTTACTGAACAAAGAAGACTTGAAATGTAGGCAGCTTTCCATGCTAACCCAGTTCCACCTTACCTTCATTTATTGTACAATTAACATGTAAATGTGATATAGTTTTGAAAGGGAGCATGTACAAAATGGCAATTAAAACCCCTAAAAATAATGTCTAGTGGGTTGTAAACACAGATTTCTGATTTTTAATTTAAATCTGAATGTAAGTGCATGATTGTGTATATAAGACAGAATGAAAAATGTTAGTAGCTGCAAATACAGTTTTAACTATTCTCAAACAACCCTTATGGTAGGAGTATGTAATACCAATGAGTTTCCCTATTAATTTTAAAATTTAATAGCAAGACAATCTGGCAATAGATAAGAACTAGCATTTATTAAATGATATGAAATTTGATTTTATTTTAGAGGCACTATTTAATTTTTATAAAACTCTTGGGTGAGGCTCAGACTGAAGAGATATCTTGTTTAAGAAAGAGACAAAGATATTTATACGATAAATTAGATAAGATAAAGGCCTGGTTCTTACTCTTCTTTATATATCCTGTACCTGGTAAATTGCCTTGATTAAAAACATTTTAATGGTAAATGTTTAATGTTACAGAGATAATTAGTTTGCAACAATGATATATTTATAATGTCAAAGTTCTTGAATAGATTTCCACTCAACTTTTCTATTAATACTAGTGACAAGAGAAGAACTTACAGCACAAATTTATTATAAAAATAGTTACAACACATCACACATTTTGCCCAATATTTTCTATGACTGCAGTCCTTACCTTTTAAGGGGCTTTTGGAATATTTTCCACGTAATTTATGAAAGTGTATTTATTTTAGCCATAATGTAAACTTCAGGTAGTTAATAGATAAATTATATATATATTTTTTGTTTCCTTACCATTAAATAAGATCTATAGTTAAAAACAAGCTTAGATCTCATGGAGATAGAGTAAAATGATGGTTTCCAGAATTTGGGAAGGGCGATGGTGGTGGTGGTGGTGGGGGATAAAGTAGGATGGTTAATGGTTGCAAATATATAGTTAGATAGAATGACCAATATTTGATAACACAACAAAGTGACAATAACCAACAATAAGTCAATAATTCAGGGCATACTTAAAATAGCTAAACAAGTGGAATTGAAATGTTCCTAACACTGACAGATATTAAATGCCTGAGGTGATGGATGTCCCCATTTCCCTGTTTGGATTAATTCATGTTGTATCCATTTATTACAACATCACATGTGCCCTATCAAGATTTATAACTATAATGTATTCATAATAATTACAAATAAATAATTTTTAAAGGAATGTAAAATTTATGTATTAAGATAAAAGAGTCATTACTTTTATCTTTTTATTTTTTTATTTTCTTTTTATTGGTGCTTGGAATATTTAGCTGTCGCTTTTTTTTTTTACAATTCATCGTTGTTAATTTAAGCTCTCTTCATCTCCATTAGCAACTACTACAGCAACTAGATGTATATGTAGGAGCCCCAACTAGGAAAAAAAAAAGTGTTGAGTGTTGTTTACCACATCAAAAAGGAAATGGTATGCTGCCATTTCACCAGTAAATTTCCTGGCTCACTGTGAAATATACTAGTGCAAAATACACTTGCACACATCACAGAGAATTAATGATTCCATAGCTCATGGCTTACAAGAACAGCCCTTATATTTTACAACAGAGTAACTTTCAGTTAAAAACGTTGATTCGGACCCACTTATCTATCTAGCTAAAATTTGAGCAGATAACCAGGAGCATCTGCTTGTCTGAACACTGCTATCATCACCTCTCATTGCTATTTCTCTGTTCCCGTTATTATGCAGGTCTAGCAACTGAGAGAGGGTTCCAATCCCCACCAAAGGCAAATAACATGGTAAGGTATTTCACTGACTGAAACAACAGTGTGAAATTGAATTCACTAGGCTGCAGAACATGACCAGCTTGGATTTGGAACTTGACTATGGTTCTGCTATCTTTGTAACTTAGGGTAAATTATGTATCCTCAAGTCTGAGTTTCCATGTGCCTCATCATAATTTCCAAGCAATTAAAGAAAAATGAAGAAACAGAACATTGTGTGGCACAAAGAATGATTCAATACAGGGACGTTATCTATCTATTCATTTATCTATCTAATTATTTACTTTTTTTTTCTTTTTACAAATTATAAAACATGTCCTAGGAAATTTGCCCAAATTTTTGAATTTCAGCATTCTCGTAACTTTCTTTTTGGGCTTCATTAGTTCAATATCATTGTCTATCCTTTTAATTACTTTTTCCCACTTCATTAAATATATCTGCTCTAATGTTCTGTCAAAAACTCAACCTCTGTTAAGCCCGAACTGAATTATATGTGCCTCTGCGAAGACGAATGAGACTTAGGAAAAACTTACTATTATGAGAAAAGTAAACCACAGAACAAAATGAAGCAAAACAAAACCTCACTGTGACTAACCACTATGTCACTTTGCCTCATGTGAACAATCTGTGACCACAGATATACAACATATCCGACACACACAGAGTAATATGTACGCTAGAAACATATTTAAGGGAAAGCCAGATAGCAGCTATTATATGCATTTTAAAATATGCATATTTAAGTAATTAAATTACAACATAGCATTTTCAGAGAGAAATCTGTCTACGCAAAGAATTAAATGACAATTAAAGTAAAAACATAACAAATTAATATAAAATGGATTTCTTAAATGTTATAGTAGTCACAATGAGGAGAAAATTATTATATTCAAAGAGGATTCAGAGAGAAAGACCTCAGCAGAAACATGAGGAGAAACTTTAAAAAAAGAAGAAAGGTCAAACACACTTGTGAAGGGAGTAACAAAGGAAAGCAAATGAGTACAATGGAGGAGTGGCGCCTGTGGCTTAGAGGAGTGGAGCTCCGGCCCCATATGCCGGAGGTGGCAGGTTCAAACCCAGCCCCTGCCAAAAAACTGCAGAAAAAAAAAATGAATAGAATGGAGCAGAAAAATATTTGAAGAAAGAATATTTGAGATTTGAGACTCATTGAATGTGAAAAACACATTAAGCCCAGAAACAGTTTAACTGCCAAGAAAATAAATCATACCTTGTCATTGTATTGTTAAATATAACCTAATAATAAACACATATATAATTGTATTTAAAAATTATCAAAGCTATCAGTGCTTGGAAATAAGTTAAATGAACAAATGTACAAGGCTTCTATGCAAAAACAATCATTATTGAAAAATATTAAAGACATAAATAAACAGAAGAATATGTTATAAGTTGAATGACCTAATTTTGTGAAGAACGTATTTCACAACAATTTGAATTTAAATTCAACACAATGCTGAGAAAAGCTCAGCATAATTTTTGGGAAAATTGAATACTCACAGAAATGAAAAGAATGGCAAATGGCAAAGACTGTCTTGAGTAAGAAGAAAACTAGATTACCATTCTATACCAAAATTTATTATTAAGCTGTAGTCATTAAGAGTTTATAATAATATTACAAATATTTAAAAAATTAGAATCATGTACTGACAATAAGACCCAGCCATGTGTATTCTTTTGATTTCTGGAAAGATGGCACCATAGAACCCTGTGGAAAGAATGACCTTTTAAAATAAAGAGTGCTGGCTTAGTTGTCTACCTGAGACACAGGGTAGCATGCAGAATGTTTGTTAAGGGATGTGCGTGGGGTCAACATGTATGGCAGGGAAGGACATTAATCAGAAATGGACAGAAGGAATAACCAAATTGTGATACAGGACCTACAACAATCTTGATTGACTGCCTGGTCCCAGTGTAGCTAGAGTGGCATGATTGAGTGGTCCTCCATTGGGCCAAGGTGACCTTCATGATCCTTCTTGGATCAGGCTTTGAATATGAGCTGCCCTTTGAAAAGGGATAATGGGATAATTGGGGGTGAGGTGGCGCTCTGCAATTGAGCTAATATCTGAGGGGATTAATAGCTGAAGAACTTCTGCAGATAATACTTTTAGCAGGTGTGGCAGTTCTTGAAGGCAGACAGGAAGGCGAATCTGACTGCCTACCTCCCTCTAGGTTTTATTATATGATTTAATGCTTTCTGTCACTTATACATTGACTGACTCAATGATTGATAAGGAATCATTGATTCATGAGGGCAAGGAATTCATATCTCAATTATTCTTTCTCTAGGTCAAAAACTAGCATTCCAAAAATATTTTTAAATTAATAAATGAGGAGGGAAAATTAATTAGAGGCCAAACTATGAGGTATATTGTAAATATTGTTAAAAATGTTGCAGTATCTGGTTAATTCTGACCTTTTGGATGTCAGGCTGACTTAGATTTAATCTCTGGACCTAGTATATATTAGCTAATCGGGCTCAGGCTCATAAATTAACCTTTTTAGTGAAAATACTTGTTCCAGTATACAGACTGAGATTTAAAAAGCTATGCTTTAAAAATCACCCAGACAATAGTTATAATTAATATGACCAAATAATTGTCACAATTAATAGTAAAGAAACATAATTTTACATTCCTATCATCACCTAACTGGTCACATTTAAGCTAGAAATCCTAAGTAATTGAAAGAAGTAATAGAGTTTTAATTATTTGAAGTGTAAATTTTTTAAATTTATATCTCATTTGGGAACACTGGGTCTGGGATGAAGCACCTTGATGTCTTCTCTACTCTGTCATGAAAATTCATCAGTTTGTTCCTCTTTGGCCAACAAATACTAATACCTAAATCTCTGAGAGCCTGAGCCAGAAATGGCATCCATTACTCTCCAGCTTCTTTTCTGAAATTTGAAAACTTATCTATTTGTTTGTTTTTTCTTGTAGTTGTCATAGTTTAACAGGCCCAGGCTGGGGTCCAACCCACCAGCCCAGGTGTACATGGGCTGGTGCCCTAACCACTGAGCAACAGGTGCCAGGCCCAGAAACTTGGAAACTTAAGCGAGGTTGTCTTTTCTTTTCTTTCCTTGGTCCAAAGCATCAGGGGGAGGAAAACACTTTCAACACTTTGCTTCGAGATACTTCTGCCACATACATTGTTGATGAATATATTACGATAATGTTTCAAAAATATTTCCAAACACAATGACTGAAATTCTACGTGATGTGCCTTTCTGGCACCTTTGTAATGAATGTTAAAACAGATATTTTAAATCTTCTCTTCCCTGCCCTCGAGTACCACCCCTACACCCATTACTCTTGTAAGCCGGTCGTTTATCTGCTTCTATTGTACTTTTTATAAATGTCTTTTCTTATATGTTCAAAATAGAACCTAGACATGACAAAACGTGGGAATTCATCATTACATTTCTATTTCCCCTGAAGTAACTTTTCTTTTTGAAGTTTCAAATGACTATGTCTACCTTGACCTTAAGGAACCAGAGCTTCCAGCGAGGTATTAAAGAACAGTAGTAGCACCTTCACGCAGAATTAATACATGATCAGTATGATTTTATAAGTTTTTTGGTTGATTTATATAATTCAAAAGAGATACCTCTTTCAAAAGTTATTTGAAAGGGATAAAAACATGCCAAGCCAGTGGCACTTCAGAAATCCTTCCAATATTTTCATTCATGTAGGGCTTAAAGTATTTAGAGTATTTACATGTCAAAAAGTCATTATCAAAAGATCATATAAGTTAATCAAGATTCTATAGAATAAATAAATTATAAAGTTCAGGACAGTAATTGCATGCACTATTCCACCATAAGGGAACTTTAAGCAAAAGACTTTGAGAACATGGTGGTACATTCATCAGTTTTTAGAGAGGAATGGAAAAGTTTCAGTGAGAGGAGTCTATAAGCCCCAGTGCCACTTGATGGCCATCCCCTATTTATAAGAGCAGAAATCAAAAGAATATTTTTATTGTACCATTACACCAAAAGTCACGTTCTATATTCCAAAACTGTGGTATCCTAAGAGTTCCCTTATAGGTCTGCCTAGATCAAAATAAGACTGGTCATGTAGCATCGTGATTAATTAGCATCACTCTCATGAATTTATTTTAGAAGAACCCACTAAACAAAGAGAAATATGTTTTTAGTGCATAGACCAAATCATATATCAAATCTATAAAGAAGAAGGCTATATTTTAAACTGTAAAAAAATCACAAGCCATATCAGGAGGTAACCTGTACCTAACCTTTCATTATATTTTTGATTCATTATTTGATTTCCTCAATTTTTTAAGTGTGTCAATATTAACAACACTTTTAATTTTAAGAACACACAAAAAAGAAAAACTCTTTATACACCAACATGATGGCAATTTTATATCTTATAAAAATGGCATTCATAGGAAATATAGAGACATGCTGGTGGTAAAATTTTGAAAAGAAAAATAAAGTGTACAAAATAATGTACTATTTGTACTAAGAGTCCATCAATAGTGTATACTGTATGTGGACTCAAAACAGACTTTGGAATATGACAATCGGAATCTAAATAACATTTAGTTACTTATCAACTGTATGATGGGGGCACGAGCCTTATCCTTAGTAAGCCTGTGTTTCCCCATTGAATTGATATCAGAAATATCAATTTCACTTATTCTATTTCATAGGAACAATTCTTTTGCCAACTGTGATTTCCTCAGATTTTACAGCAGGTAGTTGATAACCCTTGTACTGAGTTGAAATATTAGTCAACACAGTAAACCCTATATGCAAGAAAGAGAATTTCCATTAGTTGGCAATTCAGCCAATCCTTTGGAAAGTTTCATGAACTCTACATAGATGATTGGTAACACAGAGGTCAAGGCTTTATGTTTGATATAGGTTAGAATTTCCCAAATGTATCTACTAAAGTGAATATTTCTGCAACTGCCATACCAATTGTAGTCTTATGAGCTCACTCATCTAAGCTTTGTGATTCAGCTATTTACCAGCCATATATGCTGAATGTTTCTTCAATCTTGAGTATTTGATGATATTAAAATAAAATAGCCAGGCATTCATAGATAGCTTTAGAAAAAGGGTAACCTAAATTTTGCTAAGTCAGAATTTCTCATTTTATAACTATATCACTAGATCCTTGCAAACAGAAGTTATATTTCCTCATCAAGAGACATACAGAACAAGGGGGAGGCACCTGTGGCTCAAGGGAGTAGGGTGCTGGCCCCATATGCCGGAGGTGGAGGGTTCAAACCCAGCCTCAGCTGCTCCCCCCCAAAAAAACTGCAAAAAAAAATACTGAACAAGAATTCATACAAGGTCCTGCACAAATTAAATGTTATCATCTTCCACTCATACTTACTGTTTATTACTTATTGCTACCCTAAATAATTTTCTATGGAAAAAAAAGAAAACCTAGGAAATGTTCATGACATATTTAAATATGAATTTGTTACTAAAAGCTAAACAAGAGTTATTCTGTCTTTGAATAATGATGATCACATTACAACTGCAATGATGATATTGATGACCACAGTAAAGGCAAAGGTAATTCAAGTTTACTGTAATAAATTAAAAAAAAAAGTGAAGGTTACATAATGAAAAATAAAAATCTCATCCTTGACCCTAATGACAACTTGTCACCAAAAATCAATTTTCTATACTTCTTTTTTTCCATAGTATGTCTTGGCTATCACAAACAGATCTGCTTTATTCTATACCATAGATATATTATAATTTATCTAATCATTATTTTATTCACCTTACCCATGTGAGTTATAGTTCTTAGCTTCTTCAGACAACACAACACTAAATATAGTTTATAAACCTGTCCAGCATATTTGTTGGCTAAATTTTTAAGAACGGTGTGTCTCTGTCTTAGCTAAATCTGGGAGGAAAAAAAAATCTGTGACACATATGTAAAAAAAATCAATTCTTTAAATGGGAGGGAGCTTTTATGAAAAAAAAAGAAAAGTGTCAAACTGAAAAATCGTAAATTGACATGAATAAATTCGCCAAAAAAAGTTGAAATAAGTGGCTAGACATATGTGTAAAAACACCTAACCTTTTTTTTATCCTGAGATAAGTGAAAATTTAAAGAAAAAGTGTGTGTTTTAACATAAGAGATTATGAAAGACAAATTATTTGTTACCCTCCAGAAGTGGTCATGGGCCCACAGGAGCTGTGTTCTGTGTCTCATGTTGGAGGGCATGAACTGTAATGCAGCCTCTTCAGAACATGATAGCGTAATACCTATACGTAGTTGCAATTATTGTAATTTACATTAAAACTTGCTAGAACCTAAAAAATGCTCTTTGCAAGATAAAAAAAACACTTTCAAAAAGTTTCTGGACGATGAAACCCATGTCCTAAGTATGTAAGTTGGGCTGTGTGGGGGCTGCTGATTTATGTATGAGTGCCACATAAGTTCATTTCAATCACATTTAGTTTATTCACTTGGTTTCATTCTGAAGGAATGAATTCATTCTGATCATTTTGTCTGTGGCTGAGAAAATTGAACTCTAACAGATTGCAGTCCCAGAAGAAATTGCCTCGCATTAGAGCTGCAAGTAATTGCTAAACTCTCACGTGCCTCAGGGGAGAAAGCATGTCCTTGATTAGAAAAACATGCCAGGAAAGAGCGGCAGTAAGCTCTAGTTAATGGGCAGGCCAGCATTCTCTGTTAAGTGCTTTAGAGCAACAAGGCGTATTCTTCTCCATTTTCACTAAGGAGAGGATTAATTTATATTCCAAAAGAAATGTTAAAATTCTAATCATTCTTCATCATTAAGTATGGAGTCTATATCTGCTCATTACCATACAGAAGGGCAGTTTAATTCAAATGAGGTAGATAAATAAATAAATCCAGGGGACTGATGTGCATCCGTTTAATATATAACTCTAAATTACATACTTCTAACACTGCCACAAATTAAATAGGATATTTTACTGTCCAATTATGAGGGATCCGACAGTCAGAAAATCAATATGCAGCAGCAAAACAAGGCCAGGACTGTTTCTGGTACGGGAGAGTATCGTGTCTACGTCTTTGAAAGAGGAAAAAATGCATTTTTAATTTATTCATTCCATTTCTGATTAGGCTATTGACTCCGGTCATCAGAGCTTATATATTGGTCCTAAGTCACTTAATATATTGACCACTCAGAGGTAATTTTTGAACATGCTTGGATGTGCGCGCATGTGTGTGTGTTCACAGTTGATCCCTGAACAGCACACAGTTTAGGGGCGCTGACTCCCTGTGTTGTTGAAAATCCACAAACAACTTTTGACTCTCCAAGAACAGAAGTTATTAATCGTGTATTTTTGACTAGAAGCCTTGCTGATGATATAAACAGGAAAGTGGATGAACACATCTTTTGCATGTTGTGTATTAGTGACTGGATTCTTAGAATAAAGGAAACTAGAGCAAAGAAAATGTTATAAAGAAAATAACACAGAAGAGAAAATAGATTTACTATTCATTCAAGGAAGATGGATCATGATAAAATTCTTCATTCTCAACCTCTTCATTTTGAGGATGATAAGGAGGAGAAGAGAGATGTGGGCTTGGTTTTGCCATCTCAGGGGTGGCGGGGTCAGAAGAGGCAGAGATGGTGGAAGGGTAAGCAGGAGAGACAGGCACCCACAATGTCACCTCTACTGAAAATAATCTGCAGGGAATTGAACCATATGGTTCAAGCTTATGTTGTTCAAGGGTGAACTATAAAATATATATACAGAGTGAGCCAAAACAAAAATGTACACACCTTAAAGAAAGGAAAAACTCTATAAAATTTGTAATACTAAAGTCCCATTCGACTCCTGCAATTATGAGAGGTGCTCATTGCGACTTATATTCATCTTTTGTTATTGGTACATACGGAGTATAACAAATGTTTATTTGTTTGTTTTTAAATTTTAGTTTAATTTGAAGGTACTATAACTAGGTTGCGATGTTTGCATTTGTTAGGTAGAGTCCCTGTTGTAGTTGTGTCCCTCCCTAGGAGATGAGCCACATACCCCCACACTGTGCCTATTAAATGAGAGCACACCAACATCCCTGCCTCTTCCCCTCTCCCGCTTTCCCCTCCTCCCATCTAGGATTGACCTGAGTTTTTCTCTATGTGGATGTGCATTAGATGGTCTACAGGCTTCATATTAGACCTGAGTACCTGAGATACTTGCTTCCCCATTGTTCTAATACTTTACTAAGAAAAATGTGCTTCAACTCCATCCAGGTTAATACAAAGATGTAAGGTCTCTACCTTTTTTATGGCTGAATAGTATTTCATGACATACACATACAACATTTTATTAATCTAGTCCTCAGTTAATGGGCATTTGATGATTATAAATTGAGCTGCAATAAATAATCTAGTATAAATGTCCTTATGATAATATGATTTCTTTTATTCTGGGTAGGTGCCCAGAAATAGGATTATGGGATCAAATGAAAGGTCTATTTTGAGTTCATTGAAGAGTTTCCATATTTCTTATTTATTTATTTATTTGCAGATTTTGGCCAAGGCCAGGCTTGAACTCACCACCGCTGGTATATGGGGACTGCACCCTACTCCTTTGAGCCACAGGCACCGCCTGAGTTTCCGTACTTCTTTCCAAAAAGGCTATGTTAGTTTGCATTCCCACAAACAGGGTAACATTATTCCCTTCTCTCCATATCTGCACCATCATCTGCAGCTTTGGGACTTTGTGATGGGACTGTTCACACTGGGGTTAGGTGACATCTCAGGGTGGTTTTGATTTGCATTTCTCTGATGATTAGGGACAATGAGCAGTTTTTGAAGTATAACAAATTGTATACAGTTTCCCCCCTTTCCTAAAGTGCCCACACATCTTTTGGCACCCTCACAGAGGATGTAACACTTAAGTCACATTTGACCTCTGCAATTACAGGAGATACAAGATACATTATACAAAATAAAAATGTTATTAGAATATACAGTAATATAATTTAATATAGTTTTTCCTTTCTTATAATGTGTATAAACTCTTGTGACCCCCTCGGTGTGTATGTATGTGTGTGTGTCTCTGCATGTGTATAAGCTCCACTGTTTCATGGTTTTCAATAAAGGCAAGGCCTATTGTTGTATTTCCACGTATTCTGTCCATTTTGAGGATTATGCACAGATTAAGAATTTGGAAATACAAAAGCAATACGTTCAGCTAAGGATTAAGGAAACCCAAGTCTCTCTATTACAGTCATATCCTCATCTCATTGTGCTTCATTTTGTTGCACTTTACAGATACTGGGTTTTAAAAATATTAAATATCTGTGGCTATCTTCCCTCAAACAAGTCTTTTGATGCCATTTTTTTCCCACAGCATGCACTTACTTTCTGTCTCTGTGTCACATTTTGATAATTCTAGGAATATTTCCAACTTTTTAATTATATCTACTTTGATAATGGTGATCAGTGATATTTACGTTACCATTATAATTTTATTGGAGTGCCACTACAATCTCTACCCATGTAAGATGGTAAACAATATAAAAATGTGGTGTGTCCTTTGGCCGTTCTCATAACTGTCTCTCTCTGCCATCCTCCCCATTCCCTGAGACACAAAAGTACAGAAAGCACTCCAATTTATCACCCTACAATGGCCTGTAAGTGTTCAGGTGAAAGAGTCTCATGTCTCTTTCTGTAAGTCAAAAGCTAGAAATGACTAGGGAGGAAGACATGTCAAAGATTGAGGTAGACTAAAAGCTAGGCCTCTCGTGGCAAACATTTAGCCAATACGTACATGCAAGGGGAAACGAAACTATTGAAAGAAATAAAAAGTGCTATGACAGTGAACACACATATGATAAGAAAAGGAAACCATTTCATTGCTCAGTGGGAGAACATTTTAATGTTCTGGTTTAGAGGTGCAATCATAAATGTTAAGGAAAGAAGATCCTTCCATACCATAAAAGTCTAAGTTACAGCAATGAACCTGATGCAGAAACTGCAGCAAATGACCCAAAGGATCTAGAATATTGATGAAGAGAGCTACACTTAACAACAGGTTTTTAAGATAAATGCAACAGCCTTAGAAGATGTCATCTAAACGATCATTTACCACTTCAAACACTTAGGGCACTTAAAAATATGCTGAATATTTTCTGCCTGTGCTCAACAAATGAAACAATAAAATCTGGATGATGGCACTTCTGTATACAGCATGGTTTACTAAATTCTCTAAGCCCACTGTTGAGAACTACTGCTCAGGAAAAAGATGAAACAGCTCCGATGGAAATGTACAAGGAGATTAATGTTTTCATGTCTGCTTACACAACCCCCATTCTGTAGCCAATGGACTGAAGAATAAATTTGATTTTCAAGTCTTACAATTTAGAAATATATTTTGTAAGCTTCTACTGTTGCAGCTGGGGATTCTACTGAAGGATCTGAGCAAGGAAAATGGAGGCCTCCTGGAAAGGATTCACCACTGTAAATGTCATTAGACATTTGAGATTCATGGAAGAAGTCGAAATAACAACATTAATAGGAGTTTGGAAAAAATGTTGATTCTGACTACCCTGAGTAACATTGAGGGTCCCAAAACTTCAGGAAAGAAAGTGACCGCAGCTGTGGTGGAAATGGCATGAGGGCTAGAATCAGGAGTAGAGTCCAGAGATGGGATCAAATTGGTGCATTTTCAAGATCGAGCTTGAATGGATAAAGAGTTCCTTTTATGGATAAATAAAGAAAGCATTTCTTGGGATAGAATCTACTCTCAGTGAGGAAACTTTGAACTCTTGATATCACCACAATAGCATTTAGAAGATCACAGAGACTTAAGGGATAAGGCAGCATCAGGGTTTAAGAAGACTGACTCCCATTTTGAAAGATGTTATTGGCCAGCCCTTTGGGTGCTCATAGTTAGGGAGTGGTAGCCTCTGTATATCTTATTATATAAACAAATACAATGGTAGCCTCTGTATATCTTCGATTATATAAAACAAACTTTACCTCCCACCATGACACAAAATGGGAAGACAGAATACTATTAAATAGGAGTTCCGCATGATGGAAAACAAAACAAATATAATTTACTATAATTAACTTGCAAGTTTTTCTGTAATTTTTTTTCAGTTAATCTATTGATCAAAACAAAGTAAATGTTTTATTAAACTGTCTGTAGTTATCACATTGATACACATTTATAGGAGAATATAGAAGTGAGAAGAAAGAAAATTAAGCTCATCAAGTACCTAATATTTGTAATGGGAACTTAAGCTATTATCTTCCGGCATAACAATCACTTTATAAGGTAGATTTTATTATCCAACATTTGTTGGTAGTAAACTTAATTATAAATATGGAGTGAAATTAATTTTGTTGCCCAGAGTCACTGATGGAACAGTTTTAAACCCAGCAAGACTGTATAAAATATAACACATGATTTATTACTTCTAAACACACCTATAATAATAACCAAGCCATTATAGTGAATATTGTTTATATTTTGTCATCTTCCTTCATAGAAAGCAGGCTTTTGTTTAGTTAACTGGCCATATTTTTGTCCCACTTTTTCACAGTAGAAACAGAATATTTACATCTTCTCTTAGAAAAAGATGCACGTATGTTGTCCAGGTCTCTCCAGATTCAAATAAGGGAGACAAATTTACTTCTGAGAGTTGTCCAGGGAAGGAAAGTGTTGCCTTTTCTAGAATAGTCTTGGTATTTTTAATGCTTTGCTTTTGTCAGCATAGAATTCAAAAACTGACACTTTGATCATTCAATATTTTGCATATTACCTAATTATTTATCTACCTTTCTGCACATCATCTCTTTCTCTACCTACCCATCTAACTAAACTGCTTAAACTAAATATAATGGATTATATTTTTCCACTAAAAATCTGAGAAGGCAAGGGAAAACACATGATTAAGTGCTAAACTTTAAGATACAAACTATTAAGAGTCACCAAACTATTGGAAATCTCAAAGAAAGTGAGAAGTTAGGAATGGTTTCATAAAATGGAAAATCTACTGGACCTCTAAAAGATGGATGGCATTTAGGAGAATGGATTTAGGAGAAGGAAAGCTATTCCAGCTAAAGAAAATATTATGAAAGACAAAAATGTACAATTTTTGTGGCCTGCCAGTGGATGAACAAATTGGCCTGTGTAAAAATCACAAGGACCTGGGTGATCATCTAATTTAAGCTTCATCTAGAACAGAGGTTCTCAATCTGGGGGTTGAGACCCCTTTGTAACAATGAAAATACATCCTGGATATCAGATATTTACATTACGATTCATAAGAGTAGCAAAATTACAGTTATGAAGTAGCAACGAAAATAATTTCATGGTTGGGGGTCACCACAACATGAGGAACTGTACTAAAGGGTCGTGGCATTAGGAAGGTTGAGAACCACTGATCTAGAACTAAACTTTGTAGATGAAGGATAACCTAATTTAGGATACTCTTGAAAAGCACCATTTAGAATTTATGATTGAGAAGTAAGAAGTTACGACAGAGAGACTGGCAGACTGTAAGAGAAGATGCAACGGAGTGAAAAACTAAATATTGGGAGTCAGGAGATGTTGGCCCTACACTGATGGTTATGGGGAGCACTGGACCAGTTGCTTGACATCTGTGAGCTACTACATCCTCACCCAAGAAGAGAAGAACTTACCTTACACAATCTCTAGAATTCCTTTTATGTATGTGCTCCGATGAACTTTCTCCTAAAGGAATATTAGTAGGACAGGATAATTGGATATGAGGAGAAGTAAGAACCATTGAATCCATCCTGTGTTTGCTATTAATAATCCTCCCTTTCATAAAGACTATAAGACAAGCCTTCACTCCCACCAAGACCCCAAACGAGAGAATACTATTAGAAAGGGGTTTTGATGGCACAAAGCAAAACAATATAGATTTGCTATGATGATCCTAGACAAGGATACATACAGAGGAATTATAAGTTAACAAAAGGGGAAACCTACAGATTTTTTTTTGTCTTTCTGGGTAGAGAAGAGTGGTATCATTGAAAGACAGATCATTTGAAGGAGAGTATCGATTTGCTTGAAGAGAGTAAGATTTAACATAGGAATATTAAGTTGGAGACCTTGTAGGGCTATTTTCATAAAAATGCCCAGCACATTGCAAGAAATAAAAAGCTTTCATTAGTGTACATTAGCTTTTAAAGTAGGAAATGTTCATTTGTAATAATTCCTATAATAGCGGGAGAAGTAAAGCAAACCTCATTATAATCTCTTGTATCGAGAAATGGCACCTTTATTTCCTGAAGCATGAAGTACGCTGGTATTTGCAAATGTTACAGGAGAAAGGAATAACATTAGATCACATTGTACTTTTCATGTTTGTCATTTTACTGAAATGTTTTTCCTTATTTATTTTATATTTATAGCATTTGTTCATATTAGTAACAAAAATATGACAATCAGGTAACAGTTTTTACCCAGAAGTGGAGGTATTAGACAGAAATCTTGACGTTTATAAACCTCAAACAAGCAGATATAGAATATTTATGATATGTTTGAAGATTTTTAGAAGTAGTCATAATGAATTCCGAATCCCTAAAGAGATCTTTAGAGTTTTATAGATCTACTTATAATCGCCCTCAAAGTATGGTTGCCTTTTTCTCAGATCTACAGGGGAGGCAATTTTATAAAACAGTTTTATTTATTAGTGTGAATATTCTTGGTTGACATAAGGCTCTTTTATACACCACAAAAGCCCTAGTTCTAGAAGTGGAGTCCAATTATTTTTTCCCGATTCAAGTGCCAACCAAGACTTATTAATCACTGACATTGATAAAAGTCTCTTTCAAAAAGAGATGATTACGATGTAATTATCTTTTTATTTTGGAATAAGCATTACTAATTCCTACTTAATTCCCAAGAAAGCATAAGAATGACTGATATTAAAACATTTCAACTTCTCTAATCATTGAAATATAGTAGAGTAGGTTATACATGAGTTCTCTTTTTTCATTACTGAAGTGGACATGCCTCTCCTTTTTCTCAGAGGTGGATAGTAGGATATTACATAATCTTTCTAGAAAGCAACTTTAAAAAAAAAAAAAGTTATTCTTAAGGGTCTCTTTTGTTCCACTTCCAGGGATATTACCTTATATCAGATTCCTTAATACATAAACTGTCCTAAGTGTACCTCTGACTTAAATCAGAAATCATTCTTGAGAAGATACTGGGTGCAAATAATTTCTTGACTTTCAAGGCTGGGAGTGAAGCTGGACTGGGAAGTAGGAAGAGCCAGAAAAGTGGATATTTGCAGCTGAAGTCAAGTTTATCATGGGCTTTTCCTAGAGTTCCGTGTCCCGACCCCCACCTTGTCAGAAATGGGGGCTGAGGTAGGCTGAACTTCAACATTAGCAGTGAAAACTCAGAGTTGCTGGGAGTTGGCTACACAGGCCCAATAACAAGGACTGGGTCAGTGTGGTGAAGTGGATATACCACATTAATTTGGAAAAATCACAAAAATGAACTCAAATTTTGTCCATAGATGGTCACTGCACTGTTACTGTCTGCAGAAGTGATTCTTCATTCTTATTGCTTTTCTTTTCATTAGTACAGTTCTTGTGTCTGGCAGTAGAAGATTCCTAGCAATCTGAATGAAAGGCTAGAAAAAAGAAAAGAATAGGGAAACTAGATAGAGTCCCACTTCACCAATTTAATTCTTTAAATTGATATTTTCATTTTTTTACATTTTATTTTTTTGAGAAAGAGTCTCACTCTGTCACCCTGAATAGAGTACCAAGGAATCACAGCTCACAGCAACCTCAAATTCCTGGGTTCAAGTGATCCTCCTGCCTGGCCCGCCCGAGCAGCTGGGACAACATGTATACACCACTAAGGCTGGCTAGCTTTTCTATTTTTGATAGAGATGGGGGTCTTGCTCTTGTGCAGGCTGCTTGTGAACTCTTGAGCTCAAGAAATTTACCTACCTCGACCTCTCAGAGTGCTAGGATTACAGGCAAGAGCCACTACATCCAACCTAAATCTGTATTTTTTTACATTAACATTGCTAACGTGTTAAATTACACAACCCCAGAGTTCGAAATTTTCATATTTTTATTATTCTGTGCCAGGGCCCAACACACAATTTAAATGCCCCACTGCAGAGAAAAACAGTGAAGCCCCTTGTTGAAAGTTATGAAGACTTTTAAGACAACAACATAGCAGCTATAAACCACACACCCTTCTGATTGTGGGGCCTCTTCACCTGTATGGCTAATGTTCCCAGGGAGCCTGCCCTGTCCCACAAGCAGACGTTTCAGTTTTCAGGGGAGAACCTTTCAATTCTGATACATTGTCATGTGCTGAAGATTATGTCTCATGTTACATAAATAACTATTTATAAGATAACACCCTTTAGATTACAAGTTTGTGGCGATTTCCTATTTTATCTGTTTATAAAATGAAAAAAAAATCCATTTAGGATTGTCATAAGAGAAAAATTTACAGAAAATGAGATGATTTAAAAATGCATTCCATATTAAAAAATCTAAAACTTTAAAGTTAAAATATTCCTGAAAAGTATAAATATTATATATATATGTTTATTTACTTTTTGTAAATAAAATGCAATATTCTAATTCAAAGAATAAAAGAATGGAATACGTTTAACAGTTCTTGACCTATGGAGAACACAATCCATTCCTGCAGACAGTTTGTGTAAGTCAAAAGCAGAAACTCTCAAAACCTAAGCGAATTAAATCCTCTGGGCTCTGTATCATCAGCACAGGGGAGTCTGAAATCTCTTGAGTAAGATCCACTTGACGAATCTTTGTGCCATCCGATGTCACTCTGACTCATGACACAACTATTGTTTCTGAAAACCGGCATTTTCTTTGAGCGTGAATCATTAAAATAGTTTCTTTTTTTTTTTTTTAATAGTCAACTTTGAGCCACAGGAGAAACAAAACTAATAGTAAAGGAAATGTGAATGGAGTCGCCGAGGTGCTCGTAGTCTATGTCTGCTGTTAGGAAGAAAAAGCTCCACTGAGTTACACACAAAAGGCAGCTTCCAGCTGTAGACAACTGTCTCTCCTCTCTTTCCTTTCCATAACAAATCCTATATTTTTTTGCAACCCAATACCTATTGATCTACTAACATTAAGCCAAGAAACAAAATGCCACCCTCTCCCCCACTGAGATTAATAAAGAGCATTGATAAAACTGTTTCATGGATAGAAGGTTCTGTTAAAAGGTTAGCAGTGAAACACTTTGTGTTTGCCAACTATTTATTTGAAAAATCTCTCCTTCCATTTAATGACTGTGAAATTGTTCTCAAATACATATGCCTAAAATATACACACACGTACACGTAATATTTTCTTCTTCTTTTTTTTAATTGTTGGGGATTCGTTGAGGGTACACAGGCCCAGGTTACGTCGATTGCTTTTGTTAGAGAAGGACTCTCTTAGGATTGGGTCCCACCCCCAATGGTTTTTATATTATTATGTTCAGTTGTTCTGCTTAACTTGAAAGTAACAGTGTTACTGCTAAGTAGTGTCTTCTTAGGTACCACAGATGGTTAAAATAAATTTTTTTTAAGAGTAGACTTGATATAAAGGGAGCTATGAGACTGTACAACTCCCTCTGTGAATATCGTTGATTTTGATGAATTGGCTCTTTTTTTTTTCTCCCAAATGACAATATGTTCAAACAGCTGTTGAACATTCAATCAGCAAGTACTAGGGTGACCCTACCTTCTGAGGATACATCATCTCATTCTGAAAATCCTCATTCATCTTCTTGGGTAATCACATTATAATGAATGCATCTGTTACAAGTTAATATTATAAAATTAATACTCATAGGAATATAAGAGCCTAAGCCTTTATTGTAAATATATGCAGTTTATAACTTTTGGAAAATTCTTTGGTATAGGAAAGAGTAGTTTTAACAAAATATTGAGTAAAAGTATGTAATGGATCATTCTGAAAAGCAAAAGTACTAGCTAAACTTTATTTTCTGAGCTTTAATAAAATATCAGTGGCTTTACATACAAACTCATTTAATTACATTAACGACTCTGTGAAATCAATACAATTGGTACCTCTGTTGTAAGGATGAGTAACTTCAGGCTAAAAGAATTAAAGTTAACTTATTCAAAGGCCAGCCCAAAGCTTAAACATAAAGGAACAAAAACTGACTTTAGGCCCCCTAACTCCAGAGTCTATTCCCCTCTCTATTACACTATTATACTCAAGCATCAGGAAACACTTATATTAACTTCAGAGCTCCTTTAAGTTATTCTAAAATTGTACATATGTATTACTTTATGGCCCTAGACTTTAGTCATATCATCATAGAAGCAGAGTGAAAAATGGATCACCCAGAATGATTTACTGCACCGTGTGAATGAAAGAATTTCTTATGTGGGACGTTAAAAATAAATTCCTACTCAAAAAAGAAATCTGATAGGCTTTCCTTGAATAAAGCAAGGATAACTCTTCAAGTTATGGAAAAATTGGACAATGAAATAAAGACAGAGAGAAAACACGTGTTGGGGATTTTTTATCAAAACACGAGTTAGCCTTTCACTCTTTTGTTGCTTGTGTCTCTGCTGCCTCTATTTGTGGGTCATGGTTTGAAAACCTGCAGACTGATGTTCTCCATGTTATCCAAGAGTCTGTCTCAGTATCTGACATGTGGCGAATCCTTAGTAACTATATGGAAAGGAGGAAGATTCAGAGGGAGAGAGGGAGTGAAGCGGGAAATGTAGGTAGGAAGAAAGGAATGAAAGAAGGAAGGGGGGCGGATAGAAGAAAGGAGTGATGAGAAGGGAAAAAGATTCTTTAACAGCTGTTAAATTAATAGGATGATTATATGAGTTAGAAAAAGAGGGCTGAAACCAAAATGAACAACAAATATTTATTAACTTCATAACCTATAGCATAGCTGATGAATGGTGAAGTTGTGTCAACTGCCCCAGAAGTCACATGAAAATATATCTCATGGTGTTAGAACTAAACTTAGGTATAATTAGATAACAGTTTAAGGAGCCCTGTACTTTTAAATGTGGGTAATAATAATATAACAATAAAGCTTTCATTTATTCTGACATGTTTATCATCGCAGAAAACCTTTTAGAGACAGTTTCAAAGCTGAATTTCAAGTACAGGAGCTAACTTTCCTTCTTCTATAACCATACTTTATCCTAAGAATATATTTTTTTTTTTTTTTTGTCCAGGGCTGGGTTTGAACCTACCACCTCTGGCATATGGGGCTAGCACCCTGTTTCTTTGAGCCATAGGCGCTGCCCCTATCATATAAATATTTTAAAAGTAAACTACCATACCAGAAAAGGAAAAAAAAAAAAAAACAACATACTAATTCTTGGAATGGGGGTGGTAGTTGTTGATGGGTGACGGATGTAGGGGAGATTCTGGCTTGTAGTAATGTGCTGTTTCTTTTTTCTAATTTCAGATGACTATGAGGGTACAGATGATTAGGTTACATTGTTTACATGTGTTGGGTGAAGCTGAAGTTGTGGCTGAGCCCTCCCCCCGGGAGACATGCTGAACACTCTCACATTATGCACATTAGGTGAGATCCCACCAATCACCCAACCTCCTCCCCTTTCTCCTTTCTCCCCTTCTCACTGGAATTTGTGTTTCTCTCTCTTGTGTGTCTTTTATCTATTGGTTTCATATTAATAATTACTACATTAGATACTTGATTTTCCATTTTTGTGGTGATTATTCTCTTTCTTGATCTGGGTACTGATTGCATGATGGTACAAATCATAAAGCTGTACGTTTTTTGTACGCGCATTATATTCTAAATGAATAAAAAGTTTCAATCTTCGAAGAATCAATCTCATTCCATTATTGGGTATGCGTAAACACGAATGCATTGGGGAAGTAATCACTGAACAACAGTTTCCCATCTAAGCTTTAATCTCAAAGCTGCCAGATTTCAATGCTTTGGCTCCTCAGAGTTATTCCTGTGTTCATTTCTTTTCTTTGTGTTCAATAATATCCATAGAACTTATTCCTTTCACTCAGGAACAATAGTATACATTATCTAGACATACTTAGTGTCTTAAATCCGCATCATTGTTAAGTGATTATCTTTGGGTGTGAATATTTAAAGTTTAGTTATAGTCTCATAAATTTCGAAGGGAAAAACACTGTTTTTCATTCTCTGTAATGTGTTTCTTACAGAAAAACCAGGAACAAAACTAA